>NW_028227290.1:1724010-1863056 GCF_978045245.1 Mus caroli | reverse complement strand
CTTAGAATATAAGAAACGCACAGTGTAGTACATAGTATATGAGTGAGTTGCACTGAAAAACTTAGAATATAAGACACGCACAGTGTAGTACATAGTATATGAGTGAGTTGCACTGAAAAACTTAGAATTTACTGAAAAACCCGCATTACACGAAATGCACAGTGTAGTACATAGTATATGAGTGAGTTGCACTGAAAAACTTAGAATATAAGAAACGCACAGTGTAGTACATAGTATATGAGTGAGTTGCACTGAAAAACTTAGAATATAAGAAACGCACAGTGTAGTACATAGTATATGAGTGAGTTGCACTGAAAAACTTAGAATATAAGAAACGCACAGTGTAGTTCATAGTATATGAGTGAGTTGCACTGAAAAACTTAGAATATAAGAAACGCACAGTGTAGTACATAGTATATGAGTGAGTTGCACTGAAAAACTTAGAATATAAGAAACGCACAGTGTAGTACATAGTATATGAGTGAGTTGCACTGAAAAACTTAGAATATAAGAAACGCACAGTGTAGTACATAGTATATGAGTGAGTTGCACTGAAAAACTTAGAATATAAGAAACGCACAGTGTAGTACATAGTATATGAGTGAGTTGCACTGAAAAACTTAGAATATAAGAAACGCACAGTGTAGTACATAGTATATGAGTGAGTTGCACTGAAAAACTTAGAATATAAGAAACGCACAGTGTAGTACATAGTATATGAGTGAGTTGCACTGAAAAACTTAGAATATAAGAAACGCACAGTGTAGTACATAGTATATGAGTGAGTTGCACTGAAAAACTTAGAATATAAGAAACGCACAGTGTAGTACATAGTATATGAGTGAGTTGCACTCAAAAACTTAGAATATAAGAAACGCACAGTGTAGTACATAGTATATGAGTGAGTTGCACTGAAAAACTCTAGAATAATAGAAACGCACAGTGTAGTACATAGTATATGAGTGAGTTGCACTGAAAAACTTAGAATATAAGAAACGCACAGTGTAGTACATAGTATATGAGTGAGTTGCACTGAAAAACTTAGAATATAAGAAACGCACAGTGTAGTACATAGTATATGAGTGAGTTGCACTGAAAAACTTAGAATATAAGAAACGCACAGTGTAGTACATAGTATATGAGTGAGTTGCACTGAAAAACTTAGAATTTACTGAAAAACCCGCATTACACGAAATGCACAGTGTAGTACATAGTATATGAGTGAGTTGCACTGAAAAACTTAGAATATAAGAAACGCACAGTGTAGTACATAGTATATGAGTGAGTTGCACTAAAAAACTTAGAATATAAGAAACGCACAGTGTAGTACATAGTATATGAGTGAGTTGCACTGAAAAACTTAGAATATAAGAAACGCACAGTGTAGTACATAGTATATGAGTGAGTTGCACTGAAAAACTTAGAATATAAGAAACGCACAGTGTAGTACATAGTATATGAGTGAGTTGCACTGAAAAACTTAGAATATAAGAAACGCACAGTGTAGTACATAGTATATGAGTGAGTTGCACTGAAAAACTTAGAATATAAGAAACGCACAGTGTAGTACATAGTATATGAGTGAGTTGCACTGAAAAACTTAGAATATAAGAAACGCACAGTGTAGTACATAGTATATGAGTGAGTTGCACTGAAAAACTTAGAATATAAGAAACGCACAGTGTAGTACATAGTATATGAGTGAGTTGCACTGAAAAACTTAGAATATAAGAAACGCACAGTGTAGTACATAGTATATGAGTGAGTTGCACTGAAAAACTTAGAATATAAGAAACGCACAGTGTAGTACATAGTATATGAGTGAGTTGCACTGAAAAACTTAGAATATAAGAAACGCACAGTGTAGTACATAGTATATGAGTGAGTTGCACTGAAAAACTTAGAATATAAGAAACGCACAGTGTAGTACATAGTATATGAGTGAGTTGCACTGAAAAACTTAGAATATAAGAAACGCACAGTGTAGTACATAGTATATGAGTGAGTTGCACTGAAAAACTTAGAATATAAGAAACGCACAGTGTAGTACATAGTATATGAGTGAGTTGCACTGAAAAACTTAGAATATAAGAAACGCACAGTGTAGTACATAGTATATGAGTGAGTTGCACTGAAAAACTTAGAATATAAGAAACGCACAGTGTAGTACATAGTATATGAGTGAGTTGCACTGAAAAACTTAGAATATAAGAAACGCACAGTGTAGTACATAGTATATGAGTGAGTTGCACTGAAAAACTTAGAATATAAGAAACGCACAGTGTAGTACATAGTATATGAGTGAGTTGCACTGAAAAACTTAGAATATAAGAAACGCACAGTGTAGTACATAGTATATGAGTGAGTTGCACTGAAAAACTTAGAATATAAGAAACGCACAGTGTAGTACATAGTATATGAGTGAGTTGCACTCAAAAACTTAGAATATAAGAAACGCACAGTGTAGTACATAGTATATGAGTGAGTTGCACTGAAAAACTTAGAATATAAGAAACGCACAGTGTAGTACATAGTATATGAGTTAGTTGCACTGAAAAACTTAGAATATAAGAAACGCACAGTGTAGTACATAGTATATGAGTGAGTTGCACTGAAAAACTTAGAATATAAGAAACGCAAAGTGTAGTACATAGTATATGAGTGAGTTGCACTGAAAAACTTAGAATATAAGAAACGCACAGTGTAGTACATAGTATATGAGTGAGTTGCACTGAAAAACTTAGAATATAAGAAACGCACAGTGTAGTACATAGTATATGAGTGAGTTGCACTGAAAAACTTAGAATATAAGAAACGCACAGTGTAGTACATAGTATATGAGTGAGTTGCACTGAAAAACTTAGAATTTACTGAAAAACCCGCATTACACGAAATGCACAGTGTAGTACATAGTATATGAGTGAGTTGCACTGAAAAACTTAGAATATAAGAAACGCACAGTGTAGTACATAATATATGAGTGAGTTGCACTGAAAAACTTAGAATATAAGAAACGCACAGTGTAGTACATAGTATATGAGTGAGTTGCACTCAAAAACTTAGAATATAAGAAACGCACAGTGTAGTACATAGTATATGAGTGAGTTGCACTGAAAAACTTAGAATATAAGAAACGCACAGTGTAGTACATAGTATATGAGTGAGTTGCACTGAAAAACTTAGAATATAAGAAACGCACAGTGTAGTACATAGTATATGAGTGAGTTGCACTGAAAAACTTAGAATATAAGAAACGCACAGTGTAGTACATAGTATATGAGTGAGTTGCACTTAAAAACTTAGAATATAAGAAACGCACAGTGTAGTACATAGTATATGAGTGAGTTGCACTTAAAAACTTAGAATATAAGAAACGCACAGTGTAGTACATAGTATATGAGTGAGTTGCACTGAAAAACTTAGAATATAAGAAACGCACAGTGTAGTACATAGTATATGAGTGAGTTGCACTGAAAAACTTAGAATATAAGAAACGCACAGTGTAGTACATAGTATATGAGTGAGTTGCACTGAAAAACTTAGAATATAAGAAACGCACAGTGTAGTACATAGTATATGAGTGAGTTGCACTGAAAAACTTAGAATTTACTGAAAAACCCGCATTACACGAAATGCACAGTGTAGTACATAGTATATGAGTGAGTTGCACTGAAAAACTCTAGAATATAAGAAACGCACAGTGTAGTACATAGTATATGAGTGAGTTGCACTGAAAAACTTAGAATATAAGAAACACACAGTGTAGTATATAGTATATGAGTGAGTTGCACTGAAAAACTTAGAATATAAGAAACGCACAGTGTAGTACATAGTATATGAGTGAGTTGCACTGAAAAACTTAGAATATGAGAAACGCACAGTGTAGTACATAGTATATGAGTGAGTTGCACTCAAAAACTTAGAATATAAGAAACGCACAGTGTAGTACATAGTATATGAGTGAGTTGCACTGAAAAACTTAGAATATAAGAAACGCACAGTGTAGTACATAGTATATGAGTGAGTTGCACTGAAAAACTTAGAATATAAGAAACGCACAGTGTAGTACATAGTATATGAGTGAGTTGCACTGAAAAACTTAGAATATAAGAAACGCACAGTGTAGTACATAGTATATGAGTGAGTTGCACTGAAAAACTTAGAATATAAGACACGCACAGTGTAGTACATAGTATATGAGTGAGTTGCACTGAAAAACTTAGAATTTACTGAAAAACCCGCATTACACGAAATGCACAGTGTAGTACATAGTATATGAGTGAGTTGCACTGAAAAACTTAGAATATAAGAAACGCACAGTGTAGTACATAGTATATGAGTGAGTTGCACTGAAAAACTTAGAATATAAGAAACGCACAGTGTAGTACATAGTATATGAGTGAGTTGCACTCAAAAACTTAGAATATAAGAAACGCACAGTGTAGTACATAGTATATGAGTGAGTTGCACTGAAAAACTTAGAATATAAGAAACGCACAGTGTAGTACATAGTATATGAGTGAGTTGCACTGAAAAACTTAGAATATAAGAAACGCACAGTGTAGTACATAGTATATGAGTGAGTTGCACTGAAAAACTTAGAATATAAGAAACGCACAGTGTAGTACATAGTATATGAGTGAGTTGCACTGAAAAACTTAGAATATAAGACACGCACAGTGTAGTACATAGTATATGAGTGAGTTGCACTGAAAAACTTAGAATTTACTGAAAAACCCGCATTACACGAAATGCACAGTGTAGTACATAGTATATGAGTGAGTTGCACTGAAAAACTTAGAATATAAGAAACGCACAGTGTAGTACATAGTATATGAGTGAGTTGCACTGAAAAACTTAGAATATAAGAAACGCACAGTGTAGTACATAGTATATGAGTGAGTTGCACTGAAAAACTTAGAATATAAGAAACGCACAGTGTAGTACATAGTATATGAGTGAGTTGCACTGAAAAACTTAGAATATAAGAAACGCACAGTGTAGTACATAGTATATGAGTGAGTTGCACTGAAAAACTTAGAATATAAGAAACGCACAGTGTAGTACATAGTATATGAGTGAGTTGCACTGAAAAACTTAGAATATAAGAAACGCACAGTGTAGTACATAGTATATGAGTGAGTTGCACTGAAAAACTTAGAATATAAGAAACGCACAGTGTAGTACATAGTATATGAGTGAGTTGCACTGAAAAACTTAGAATTTACTGAAAACCGCTTACGAATGCACAGTGTAGTACATAGTATATGAGTGAGTTGCACTGAAAAACTTAGAATATAAGAAACGCACAGTGTAGTACATAGTATATGAGTGAGTTGCACTGAAAAACTTAGAATATAAGAAACGCACAGTGTAGTACATAGTATATGAGTGAGTTGCACTGAAAAACTTAGAATATAAGAAACGCACAGTGTAGTACATAGTATATGAGTGAGTTGCACTGAAAAACTTAGAATATAAGAAACGCACAGTGTAGTACATAGTATATGAGTGAGTTGCACTGAAAAACTTAGAATATAAGAAACGCACAGTGTAGTACATAGTATATGAGTGAGTTGCACTGAAAAACTTAGAATATAAGAAACGCACAGTGTAGTACATAGTATATGAGTGAGTTGCACTGAAAAACTTAGAATATAAGAAACGCACAGTGTAGTACATAGTATATGAGTGAGTTGCACTGAAAAACTTAGAATATAAGAAACGCACAGTGTAGTACATAGTATATGAGTGAGTTGCACTGAAAAACTTAGAATATAAGAAACGCACAGTGTAGTACATAGTATATGAGTGAGTTGCACTGAAAAACTTAGAATATAAGAAACGCACAGTGTAGTACATAGTATATGAGTGAGTTGCACTGAAAAACTTAGAATATAAGAAACGCACAGTGTAGTACATAGTATATGAGTGAGTTGCACTGAAAAACTTAGAATATAAGAAACGCACAGTATAGTACATAGTATATGAGTGAGTTGCACTGAAAAACTTAGAATATAAGAAACGCACAATATAGTACATAGTATATGAATGAGTTGCACTGAAAAACTTAGAATTTACTAAAAATTACAGGAAATGCACAGTGTAGTACATAGTATATGAGTGAGTTGCACTGAAAAACTTAGAATATAAGAAACGCACAGTGTAGTACATAGTATATGAGTGAGTTGCACTGAAAAACTTAGAATATAAGAAACCCACAGTGTAGTACATAGTTTATGAGTGAGTTGCACAGAAAAACTTAGAATATGAGAAACGCACAGTGTAGTACATAGTATATGAGTGAGTTGCACTGAAAAACTTAGAATATAAGAAACTCACAGTGTAGTACATAGTATATGAGTGAGTTGCACTGAAAAACTTAGAATGTAAGAAACGCACAGTGTAGTACATAGTATATGAGTGAGTTGCACTGAAAAACTTAGAATATAAGAAACGCACAGTGTAGTACATAGTATATGAGTGAGTTGCACTGAAAAACTTAG
The DNA here is from genome assembly GCF_978045245.1 of Mus caroli. Classification (NCBI taxonomy): domain Eukaryota; kingdom Metazoa; phylum Chordata; class Mammalia; order Rodentia; family Muridae; genus Mus; species Mus caroli. Next base: position 1,856,550 of record NW_028227290.1, on the reverse strand, counting down.
AATATAAGAAACGCACAGTGTAGTACATAGTATATGAGTGAGTTGCACTGAAAAACTTAGAATATAAGAAACGCACAGTCTAGTACATAGTATATGAGTGAGTTGCACTGAAAAACTTAGAATTTAAGAAACGCACAGTGTAGTACATAGTATATGAGTGAGTTGCACTGAAAAACTTAGAATATAAGAAACGCACAGTGTAGTACATAGTATATGAGCGAGTTGCACTGAAAAACTTAGAATATAAGAAACGCACAGTGTAGTACATAGTATATGAGTGAGTTGCACTGAAAAAGTTAGAATATAAGAAACGTACAGTGTAGTACATAGTATATGAGTGAGTTGCACTGAAAAACTTAGAATATAAGAAACGCACAGTGTAGTACATAGTATATGAGTGAGTTGCACTGAAAAACCTAGAATATAAGAAACGCACAGTGTAGTACATAGTATATGAGTGAGTTGCACTGAAAAACTTAGAATATAAGAAACGCACAGTGTAGTACATAGTATATGAGTGAGTTGCACTGAAAAACTTAGAATAGAAGAAACGCACAGTGTAGTACATAGTATATGAGTGAGTTGCACTGAAAAACCTAGAATATAAGAAACGCACAGTGTAGTACATAGTATATGAGTGAGTTGCACTGAAAAACTTAGAATATAAGAAACGCACAGTGTAGTATATAGTATATGAGTGAGTTGCACTGAAAAACTTAGAATGTAAGAAACGCACAGTGTAGTACGTAGTATATGAGTGAGTTGCACTGAAAAACTTAGAATATAAGAAACGCACAGTATAGTATATAGTATATGAATGAGTTGCACTGAAAAACTTAGAATTTACTGAAAAACCCGCATTACACGAAATGCACAGTGTAGTACATAGTATATGAGTGAGTTGCACTGAAAAACTTAGAAGAATCGCACAGTGTAGTACATATTATATGAGTGAGTTGCACTGAAAAACTTAGAATATAAGAAACCCACAGTGTAGTACATAGTTTATGAGTGAGTTGCACAGAAAAACTTAGAATATGAGAAACGCACAGTGTAGTACATAGTATATGAGTGAGTTGCACTGAAAAACTTAGAATATAAGAAACTCACAGTGTAGTACATAGTATATGAGTGAGTTGCACTGAAAAACTTAGAATGTAAGAAACGCACAGTGTAGTACATATTATATGAGTGAGTTGCACTGAAAAACTTAGAATATAAGAAACGCACAGTGTAGTACATAGTATATGAGTGAGTTGCACTGAAAAACTTAGAATTTACTGAAAAACCCGCATTACACGAAATGCACAGTGTAGTACATAGTATATGAGTGAGTTGCACTGAAAAACTTAGAATATAAGAATCGCACAGTGTAGTACATATTATATGAGTGAGTTGCACTGAAAAATTTAGAATATAAGAAAAGCACAGTGTAGTACATAGTATATGAGTGAGTTGCACTGAAAAACTTAGAATATAAGAAACGCACAGTGTAGTACATAGTATATGAGTGAGTTGCACTGAAAAACTTAGAATATAAGAAACGCACAGTGTAGTACATAGTATATGAGTGAGTTGCACTGAAAAACTTAGAATATAAGAAACGCACAGTGTAGTACATAGTATATGAGTGAGTTGCACTGAAAAACATAGAATATAAGAAACGCACAGTGTAGTACATAGTATATGAGTGAGTTGCACTGAAAAACTTAGAATATAAGAAACGCACAGTGTAGTACATAGTATATGACTGAGTTGCACTGAAAAACTTAGAATATAAGAAACACACAGTGTAGTACATAGTATATGAGTGAGTTGCACTGAAAAACTTAGAATATAAGAAACGCACAGTGTAGTACATAGTATATGAGTGAGTTGCACTGAAAAACTTAGAATATAAGAAACGCACAGTGTAGTACTTAGTATATGAGTGAGTTGCACTGAAAAACTTAGAATATAAGAAACGCACAGTGTAGTACATAGTATATGAGTGAGTTGCACTGAAAAACTTAGAATATAAGAAACGCACAGTGTAGTATATAGTATATGAGTGAGTTGCACTGAAAAACTTAGAATGTAAGAAACGCACAGTGTAGTACGTAGTATATGAGTGAGTTGCACTGAAAAACTTAGAATATAAGAAACGCACAGTGTAGTACATAGTATATGAGTGAGTTGCACTGAAAAACTTAGAATTTACTGAAAAACCCGCATTACACGAAATGCACAGTGTAGTACATAGTATATGAGTGAGTTGCACTGAAAAACTTAGAATATAAGAATCGCACAGTGTAGTACATATTATATGAGTGAGTTGCACTGAAAAACTTAGAATATAAGAAACCCACAGTGTAGTACATAGTTTATGAGTGAGTTGCACAGAAAAACTTAGAATATGAGAAACGCACAGTGTAGTACATAGTATATGAGTGAGTTGCACTGAAAAACTTAGAATATAAGAAACTCACAGTGTAGTACATAGTATATGAGTGAGTTGCACTGAAAAATTTAGAATGTAAGAAACGCACAGTGTAGTACATAGTATATGAGTGAGTTGCACTGAAAAACTTAGAATATAAGAAACACACAGTGTAGTACATAGTATATGAGTGAGTTGCACTGAAAAACTTAGAATTTACTGAAAAACCCGCATTACACGAAATGCACAGTGTAGTACATAGTATATGAGTGAGTTGCACTGAAAAACTTAGAATATAAGAATCGCACAGTGTAGTACATATTATATGAGTGAGTTGCACTGAAAAATTTAGAATATAAGAAAAGCACAGTGTAGTACATAGTATATGAGTGAGTTGCACTGAAAAACTTAGAATATAAGAAACGCACAGTGTAGTACATAGTATATGAGTGAGTTGCACTGAAAAACTTAGAATATAAGAAACGCACAGTGTAGTACATAGTATATGAGTGAGTTGCACTGAAAAACTTAGAATATAAGAAACGCACAGTGTAGTACATAGTATATGAGTGAGTTGCACTGAAAAACATAGAATATAAGAAACGCACAGTGTAGTACATAGTATATGAGTGAGTTGCACTGAAAAACTTAGAATATAAGAAACGCACAGTGTAGTACATAGTATATGACTGAGTTGCACTGAAAAACTTAGAATATAAGAAACGCACAGTGTAGTACATAGTATATGAGTGAGTTGCACTGAAAAACTTAGAATATAAGAAACGCACAGTGTAGTACATAGTATATGAGTGAGTTGCACTGAAAAACTTAGAATTTACTGAAAAACCCGCATTACAGGAAATGCACTGTGTAGTACATAGTATATGAGTGAGTTGCACTGAAAAACTTAGAATATAAGAAACGCACAGTGTAGTACATAGTATATGAGTGAGTTGCACTGAAAAATTAGAATATAAGAAACGCACAGTGTAGTACATAGTACATGAGTGAGTTGCACTGAAAAACTTAGAATATAAGAAACGCACAGTGTAGTACATAGTATATGAGTGAGTTGCACTGAAAAACTTAGAATATTAGAAACGCACAGTGTAGTACATAGTATATGAGTGAGTTGCACTGAAAAACATAGAATATAAGAAACGCACAGTGTAGTACATAGTATATGAGTGAGTTGCATTGAAAAACTTAGAATATAAGATACGCACAGTGTAGTACATAGTATATGAGTGAGTTGCACTGAAAAACTTAGAATATAAGAAACGCACAGTGTAGTACATAGTATATGAGTGAGTTGCACTGAAAAACATAGAATATAAGAAACGCACAGTGTAGTACATAGTATATGAGTGAGTTGCACTGAAAAACTTAGAATATAAGAAACGCACAGTGTAGTACATAGTATATGACTGAGTTGCACTGAAAAACTTAGAATATAAGAAACGCACAGTGTAGTACATAGTATATGAGTGAGTTGCACTGAAAAACTTAGAATATAAGAAACGCACAGTGTAGTACATAGTATATGAGTGAGTTGCACTGAAAAACTTAGAATTTACTGAAAAACCCGCATTACAGGAAATGCACTGTGTAGTACATAGTATATGAGTGAGTTGCACTGAAAAACTTAGAATATAAGAAACGCACAGTGTAGTACATAGTATATGAGTGAGTTGCACTGAAAAATTAGAATATAAGAAACGCACAGTGTAGTACATAGTACATGAGTGAGTTGCACTGAAAAACTTAGAATATAAGAAACGCACAGTGTAGTACATAGTATATGAGTGAGTTGCACTGAAAAACTTAGAATATTAGAAACGCACAGTGTAGTACATAGTATATGAGTGAGTTGCACTGAAAAACTTAGAATATAAGAAACGCACAGTGTAGTACATATTATATGAGTGAGTTGCACTGAAAAACTTAGAATATAAGAAACGCACAGTGTAGTACATAGTATATGAGTGAGTTGCACTGAAAAACTTAGAATATAAGAAACGCAGAGTGTAGTACATAGTATATGAGTGAGTTGCACTGAAAAACTTAGAATATAAGAAACGCACAGTGTAGTACATAGTATATGAGTGAGTTGCACTGAAAAACTTAGAATATAAGAAACGCACAATATAGTACATAGTATATGAATGAGTTGCACTGAAAAACTTAGAATTTACTGAAAAACCCGCATTACACGAAATGCACAGTGTAGTACATAGTATATGAGTGAGTTGCACTGAAAAACTTAGAATATAAGAAACGCACAGTGTAGTACATAGTATATGAGTGAGTTGCACTGAAAAACTTAGAATATAAGAAACACACAGTGTACTACATAGTATATGAGTGAGTTGCACTGAAAAACTTAGAATATAAGAAACGCACAGTGTAGTACATAGTATATGAGTGAGTTGCACTGAAAAACTTAGAATATAAGAAACGCACAGTGTAGTACATAGTATATGAGTGAGTTGCACTGAAAAACTTAGAATATAAGAAACCCACAGTGTAGTACATAGTATATGAGTGAGTTGCACTGAAAAACTTAGAATATAAGAAACGCACAGTGTAGTACATAGTATATGAGTGAGTTGCACTGAAAAACATAGAATATAAGAAACGCACAGTGTAGTACATAGTATATGAGTGAGTTGCATTGAAAAACTTAGAATATAAGATACGCACAGTGTAGTACATAGTATATGAGTGAGTTGCACTGAAAAACTTAGAATATAAGAAACGCACAGTGTAGTACATAGTATATGAGTGAGTTGCACTGAAAAACTTAGAATATAAGAAACGCACAGTGTAGTGCATAGTATATGAGTGAGTTGCACTGAAAAACTTAGAATTTACTGAAAAACCCGCATTACACGAAATGCACAGTGTAGTACATAGTATATGAGTGAGTTGCACTGAAAAACTTAGAATATAAGAAACGCACAGTATAGTACATAGTATATGAGTGTATTGCACTGAAAAATTTAGAATATAAGAAACGCACAGTGTAGTACATAGTATATGAGTGAGTTGCACTGAAAAACTTAGATTTTAAGAAACGCACAGTGTAGTACATAGTATATGAGTGAGTTGCACTGAAAAACTTAGAATATAAGAAACGCACAGTGTAGTACATAGTATATGAGTGAGTTGCACTGAAAAACTTAGAATATAAGAAACGCACAGTGTAGTACATAGTATATGAGTGAGTTGCACTGAAAAACATAGAATATAAGAAACGCACAGTGTAGTACATAGTATATGAGTGAGTTGCACTGAAAAACTTAGAATATAAGAAACGCACAGTGTAGTACATAGTATATGAGTGAGTTGCACTGAAAAATTAGAATATAAGAAACGCACAGTGTAGTACATAGTACATGAGTGAGTTGCACTGAAAAACTTAGAATATAAGAAACGCACAGTGTAGTACATAGTATATGAGTGAGTTGCACTGAAAAACTTAGTATTTACTGAAAAACCCGCATTACAGGAAATGCACAGTGTAGTACATAGTATATGAGTGAGTTGCACTGAAAAACTTAGAATATAAGAAACGCACAGTGTAGTACATAGTATATGAGTGAGTTGCACTGAAAAACTTAGAATAGAAGAAACGCACAGTGTAGTACATAGTATATGAGTGAGTTGCACTGAAAAACTTAGAATATAAGAAACGCACAGTGTAGTACATAGTATATGAGTGAGTTGCACTGAAAAACTTAGAATATAAGAAACGCACAGTGTAGTATATAGTATATGAGTGAGTTGCACTGAAAAACTTAGAATGTAAGAAACGCACAGTGTAGTACGTAGTATATGAGTGAGTTGCACTGAAAAACTTAGAATATAAGAAACGCACAGTATAGTATATAGTATATGAATGAGTTGCACTGAAAAACTTAGAATTTACTGAAAAACCCGCATTACACGAAATGCACAGTGTAGTACATAGTATATGAGTGAGTTGCACTGAAAAACTTAGAATATAAGAAACGCACAGTGTAGTACATAGTATATGAGTGAGTTGCACTGAAAAACTTAGAATATAAGAAACGCACAGTGTAGTACATAGTATATGAGTGAGTTGCACTGAAAAACTTAGAATATAAGAAACGCACAGTGTAGTACATAGTATATGAGTGAGTTGCACTGAAAAACTTAGAATATAAGAAACGCACAGTGTAGTACATAGTATATGAGTGAGTTGCACTGAAAAACTTAGAATATAAGAAACGCACAGTGTAGTACATAGTATATGAGTGAGTTGCACTGAAAAACTTAGAATATAAGAAACGCACGGTGTAGTACATAGTATATGAGTGAGTTGCACTGAAAAACTTAGAATATAAGAAACGCACGGTGTAGTACATAGTATATGAGTGAGTTGCACTGAAAAACTTAGAATATAAGAAACGCACAGTGTAGTACATAGTATATGAGTGAGTTGCACTGAAAAACTTAGAATATAAGAAACGCACAGTGTAGTACATAGTATATGAGTGAGTTGCACTGAAAAACTTAGAATATAAGAAACGCACAGTGTAGTACATAGAATATGAGTGAGTTGCACTGAAAAACTTAGAATATAAGAAACGCACAGTGTAGTACATAGTATATGAGTGAGTTGCACTGAAAAACTTAGAATATAAGAAACGCACAGTGTAGTACATAGTATATGAGTGAGTTGCACTGAAAAACTTAGAATATAAGAAACGCACAGTGTAGTACATAGTATATGAGTGAGTTGCACTGAAAAACTTAGAATATAAGAAACGCACAGTCTAGTACATAGTATATGAGTGAGTTGCACTGAAAAACTTAGAATTTAAGAAACGCACAGTGTAGTACATAGTATATGAGTGAGTTGCACTGAAAAACTTAGAATATAAGAAACGCACAGTGTAGTACATAGTATATGAGCGAGTTGCACTGAAAAACTTAGAATATAAGAAACGCACAGTGTAGTACATAGTATATGAGCGAGTTGCACTGAAAAAGTTAGAATATAAGAAACGTACAGTGTAGTACATTGTATATGAGCGAGTTGCACTGAAAAACTTAGAATATAAGAAACGCACAGTGTAGTACATAGTATATGAGTGAGTTGCACTGAAAAACTTAGAATATTAGAAACGCACAGTGTAGTACATAGTATATGAGTGAGTTGCACTGAAAAACTTAGAATATAAGAAACGCACAGTGTAGTACATAGTATATGAGTGAGTTGCACTGAAAAACTTAGAATATAAGAAACGCACAGTGTAGTACATAGTATATGAGTGAGTTGCACTGAAAAACTTAGAATATAAGAAACGCACAGTATAGTACATAGTATATGAGTGTATTGCACTGAAAAATTTAGAATATAAGAAACGCACAGTGTAGTACATAGTATATGAGTGAGTTGCACTGAAAAACTTAGATTTTAAGAAACGCACAGTGTAGTACATAGTATATGAGTGAGTTGCACTGAAAAACTTAGAATATAAGAAACGCACAGTGTAGTACATAGTATATGAGTGAGTTGCACTGAAAAACTTAGAATATAAGAAACGCACAGTGTAGTACATAGTATATGAGTGAGTTGCACTGAAAAACATAGAATATAAGAAACGCACAGTGTAGTACATAGTATATGAGTGAGTTGCACTGAAAAACTTAGAATATAAGAAACGCACAGTGTAGTACATAGTATATGAGTGAGTTGCACTGAAAAACTTAGAATATAAGAAACGCACAGTGTAGTACATAGTATATGAGTGAGTTGCACTGAAAAACTTAGAATATAAGAAACGCACAGTGTAGTACATAGTATATGAGTGAGTTGCACTGAAAAATTAGAATATAAGAAACGCACAGTGTAGTACATAGTACATGAGTGAGTTGCACTGAAAAACTTAGAATATAAGAAACGCACAGTGTAGTACATAGTATATGAGTGAGTTGCACTGAAAAACTTAGAATATTAGAAACGCACAGTGTAGTACATAGTATATGAGTGAGTTGCACTGAAAAACTTAGAATATAAGAAACGCACAGTGTAGTACATAGTATATGAGTGAGTTGCACTGAAAAACTTAGAATATAAGAAACGCACAGTGTAGTACATAGTATATGAGTGAGTTGCACTGAAAAACTTAGAATATAAGAAACGCAGAGTGTAGTACATAGTATATGAGTGAGTTGCACTGAAAAACTTAGAATATAAGAAACGCACAGTGTAGTACATAGTATATGAGTGAGTTGCACTGAAAAACTTAGAATATAAGAAACGCACAATATAGTACATAGTATATGAATGAGTTGCACTGAAAAACTTAGAATTTACTGAAAAACCCGCATTACACGAAATGCACAGTGTAGTACATAGTATATGAGTGAGTTGCACTGAAAAACTTAGAATATAAGAAACCCACAGTGTAGTACATAGTATATGAGTGAGTTGCACTGAAAAACTTAGAATATAAGAAACACACAGTGTACTACATAGTATATGAGTGAGTTGCACTGAAAAACTTAGAATATAAGAAACGCACAGTGTAGTACATAGTATATGAGTGAGTTGCACTGAAAAACTTAGAATATAAGAAACGCACAGTGTAGTACATAGTATATGAGTGAGTTGCACTGAAAAACTTAGAATATAAGAAACCCACAGTGTAGTACATAGTATATGAGTGAGTTGCACTGAAAAACTTAGAATATAAGAAACGCACAGTGTAGTACATAGTATATGAGTGAGTTGCACTGAAAAACATAGAATATAAGAAACGCACAGTGTAGTACATAGTATATGAGTGAGTTGCATTGAAAAACTTAGAATATAAGATACGCACAGTGTATACATAGTATATGAGTGAGTTGCACTGAAAAACTTAGAATATAAGAAACGCACAGTGTAGTACATAGTATATGAGTGAGTTGCACTGAAAAACTTAGAATATAAGAAACGCACAGTGTAGTGCATAGTATATGAGTGAGTTGCACTGAAAAACTTAGAATTTACTGAAAAACCCGCATTACACGAAATGCACAGTGTAGTACATAGTATATGAGTGAGTTGCACTGAAAAACTTAGAATATAAGAAACGCACAGTATAGTACATAGTATATGAGTGTATTGCACTGAAAAATTTAGAATATAAGAAACGCACAGTGTAGTACATAGTATATGAGTGAGTTGCACTGAAAAACTTAGTATTTACTGAAAAACCCGCATTACAGGAAATGCACAGTGTAGTACATAGTATATGAGTGAGTTGCACTGAAAAACTTAGAATATAAGAAACGCACAGTGTAGTACATAGTATATGAGTGAGTTGCACTGAAAAACTTAGAATAGAAGAAACGCACAGTGTAGTACATAGTATATGAGTGAGTTGCACTGAAAAACTTAGAATATAAGAAACGCACAGTGTAGTACATAGTATATGAGTGAGTTGCACTGAAAAACTTAGAATATAAGAAACGCACAGTGTAGTATATAGTATATGAGTGAGTTGCACTGAAAAACTTAGAATGTAAGAAACGCACAGTGTAGTACGTAGTATATGAGTGAGTTGCACTGAAAAACTTAGAATATAAGAAACGCACAGTATAGTATATAGTATATGAATGAGTTGCACTGAAAAACTTAGAATTTACTGAAAAACCCGCATTACACGAAATGCACAGTGTAGTACATAGTATATGAGTGAGTTGCACTGAAAAACTTAGAATATAAGAAACGCACAGTGTAGTACATAGTATATGAGTGAGTTGCACTGAAAAACTTAGAATATAAGAAACGCACAGTGTAGTACATAGTATATGAGTGAGTTGCACTGAAAAACTTAGAATATAAGAAACGCACAGTGTAGTACATAGTATATGAGTGAGTTGCACTGAAAAACTTAGAATATAAGAAACGCACAGTGTAGTACATAGTATATGAGTGAGTTGCACTGAAAAACTTAGAATATAAGAAACGCACAGTGTAGTACATAGTATATGAGTGAGTTGCACTGAAAAACTTAGAATATAAGAAACGCACGGTGTAGTACATAGTATATGAGTGAGTTGCACTGAAAAACTTAGAATATAAGAAACGCACGGTGTAGTACATAGTATATGAGTGAGTTGCACTGAAAAACTTAGAATATAAGAAACGCACAGTGTAGTACATAGTATATGAGTGAGTTGCACTGAAAAACTTAGAATATAAGAAACGCACAGTGTAGTACATAGTATATGAGTGAGTGGCACTGAAAAACTTAGAATATAAGAAACGCACAGTGTAGTACATAGAATATGAGTGAGTTGCACTGAAAAACTTAGAATATAAGAAACGCACAGTGTAGTACATAGTATATGAGTGAGTTGCACTGAAAAACTTAGAATATAAGAAACGCACAGTGTAGTACATAGTATATGAGTGAGTTGCACTGAAAAACTTAGAATATAAGAAACGCACAGTGTAGTACATAGTATATGAGTGAGTTGCACTGAAAAACTTAGAATATAAGAAACGCACAGTCTAGTACATAGTATATGAGTGAGTTGCACTGAAAAACTTAGAATTTAAGAAACGCACAGTGTAGTACATAGTATATGAGTGAGTTGCACTGAAAAACTTAGAATATAAGAAACGCACAGTGTAGTACATAGTATATGAGTGAGTTGCACTGAAAAACTTAGAATATAAGAAACGCACAGTGTAGTATATAGTATATGAGTGAGTTGCACTGAAAAACTTAGAATGTAAGAAACGCACAGTGTAGTACGTAGTATATGAGTGAGTTGCACTGAAAAACTTAGAATATAAGAAACGCACAGTATAGTATATAGTATATGAATGAGTTGCACTGAAAAACTTAGAATTTACTGAAAAACCCGCATTACACGAAATGCACAGTGTAGTACATAGTATATGAGTGAGTTGCACTGAAAAACTTAGAATATGAGAATCGCACAGTGTAGTACATATTATATGAGTGAGTTGCACTGAAAAACTTAGAATATAAGAAACCCACAGTGTAGTACATAGTTTATGAGTGAGTTGCACAGAAAAACTTAGAATATGAGAAACGCACAGTGTAGTACATAGTATATGAGTGAGTTGCACTGAAAAACTTAGAATATAAGAAACTCACAGTGTAGTACATAGTATATGAGTGAGTTGCACTGAAAAACTTAGAATGTAAGAAACGCACAGTTTAGTACATAGTATATGAGTGAGTTGCAGTGAAAAACTTAGAATATAAGAAACGCACAGTGTAGTACATAGTATATGAGTGAGTTGCACTGAAAAACTTAGAATTTACTGAAAAACCCGCATTACACGAAATGCACAGTGTAGTACATAGTATATGAGTGAGTTGCACTGAAAAACTTAGAATATAAGAATCGCACAGTGTAGTACATATTATATGAGTGAGTTGCACTGAAAAATTTAGAATATAAGAAAAGCACAGTGTAGTACATAGTATATGAGTGAGTTGCACTGAAAAACTTAGAATATAAGAAACGCACAGTGTAGTACATAGTATATGAGTGAGTTGCACTGAAAAACTTAGAATATAAGAAACGCACAGTGTAGTACATAGTATATGAGTGAGTTGCACTGAAAAACTTAGAATATAAGAAACGCACAGTGTAGTACATAGTATATGAGTGAGTTGCACTGAAAAACATAGAATATAAGAAACGCACAGTGTAGTACATAGTATATGAGTGAGTTGCACTGAAAAACTTAGAATATAAGAAACGCACAGTGTAGTACATAGTATATGACTGAGTTGCACTGAAAAACTTAGAATGTAAGAAACGCACAGTGTAGTACATAGTATAATAGTGAGTTGCACTGAAAAACTTAGAATATAAGAAATGCACAGTGTAGTACATAGTATATGAGTGAGTTGCACTGAAAAACTTAGAATATAAGAAACGCACAGTGTAGTACATAGTATATGAGTGAGTTGCACTGAAAAACTTAGAATATAAGAAACGCACAGTGTAGTACATAGTATATGAGTGAGTTGCACTGAAAAACTTAGAATATAAGAAACGCACAGTGTAGTACATAGTATATGAGTGAGTTGCACTGAAAAACTTAGAATATAAGAAACGCACAGTATAGTACATAGTATATGAGTGAGTTGCACTGAAAAACTTAGAATATAAGAAACGCACAATATAGTACATAGTATATGAATGAGTTGCACTGAAAAACTTAGAATTTACTGAAAAACCCGCATTACAGGAAATGCACAGTGTAGTACATAGTATATGAGTGAGTTGCACTGAAAAACTTAGAATATAAGAAACGCACAGTGTAGTACATAGTATATGAGTGAGTTGCACTGAAAAACTTAGAATATAAGAAACCCACAGTGTAGTACATAGTTTATGAGTGAGTTGCACAGAAAAACTTAGAATATGAGAAACGCACAGTGTAGTACATAGTATATGAGTGAGTTGCACTGAAAAACTTAGAATATAAGAAACTCACAGTGTAGTACATAGTATATGAGTGAGTTGCACTGAAAAACTTAGAATGTAAGAAACGCACAGTGTAGTACATAGTATATGAGTGAGTTGCACTGAAAAACTTAGAATATAAGAAACGCACAGTGTAGTACATAGTATATGAGTGAGTTGCACTGAAAAACTTAGAATATAAGAAACGCACAGTGTAGTACATAGTATATGAGTGAGTTGCACTGAAAAACTTAGAATATAAGAAACGCACAGTCTAGTACATAGTATATGAGTGAGTTGCACTGAAAAACTTAGAATTTAAGAAACGCACAGTGTAGTACATAGTATATGAGTGAGTTGCACTGAAAAACTTAGAATATAAGAAACGCACAGTGTAGTACATAGTATATGAGCGAGTTGCACTGAAAAACTTAGAATATAAGAAACGCACAGTGTAGTACATAGTATATGAGTGAGTTGCACTGAAAAAGTTAGAATATAAGAAACGTACAGTGTAGTACATAGTATATGAGTGAGTTGCACTGAAAAACTTAGAATATAAGAAACGCACAGTGTAGTACATAGTATATGAGTGAGTTGCACTGAAAAACCTAGAATATAAGAAACGCACAGTGTAGTACATAGTATATGAGTGAGTTGCACTGAAAAACTTAGAATATAAGAAACGCACAGTGTAGTACATAGTATATGAGTGAGTTGCACTGAAAAACTTAGAATAGAAGAAACGCACAGTGTAGTACATAGTATATGAGTGAGTTGCACTGAAAAACCTAGAATATAAGAAACGCACAGTGTAGTACATAGTATATGAGTGAGTTGCACTGAAAAACTTAGAATATAAGAAACGCACAGTGTAGTATATAGTATATGAGTGAGTTGCACTGAAAAACTTAGAATGTAAGAAACGCACAGTGTAGTACGTAGTATATGAGTGAGTTGCACTGAAAAACTTAGAATATAAGAAACGCACAGTATAGTATATAGTATATGAATGAGTTGCACTGAAAAACTTAGAATTTACTGAAAAACCCGCATTACACGAAATGCACAGTGTAGTACATAGTATATGAGTGAGTTGCACTGAAAAACTTAGAAGAATCGCACAGTGTAGTACATATTATATGAGTGAGTTGCACTGAAAAACTTAGAATATAAGAAACCCACAGTGTAGTACATAGTTTATGAGTGAGTTGCACAGAAAAACTTAGAATATGAGAAACGCACAGTGTAGTACATAGTATATGAGTGAGTTGCACTGAAAAACTTAGAATATAAGAAACTCACAGTGTAGTACATAGTATATGAGTGAGTTGCACTGAAAAACTTAGAATGTAAGAAACGCACAGTGTAGTACATATTATATGAGTGAGTTGCACTGAAAAACTTAGAATATAAGAAACGCACAGTGTAGTACATAGTATATGAGTGAGTTGCACTGAAAAACTTAGAATTTACTGAAAAACCCGCATTACACGAAATGCACAGTGTAGTACATAGTATATGAGTGAGTTGCACTGAAAAACTTAGAATATAAGAATCGCACAGTGTAGTACATATTATATGAGTGAGTTGCACTGAAAAATTTAGAATATAAGAAAAGCACAGTGTAGTACATAGTATATGAGTGAGTTGCACTGAAAAACTTAGAATATAAGAAACGCACAGTGTAGTACATAGTATATGAGTGAGTTGCACTGAAAAACTTAGAATATAAGAAACGCACAGTGTAGTACATAGTATATGAGTGAGTTGCACTGAAAAACTTAGAATATAAGAAACGCACAGTGTAGTACATAGTATATGAGTGAGTTGCACTGAAAAACATAGAATATAAGAAACGCACAGTGTAGTACATAGTATATGAGTGAGTTGCACTGAAAAACTTAGAATATAAGAAACGCACAGTGTAGTACATAGTATATGACTGAGTTGCACTGAAAAACTTAGAATATAAGAAACACACAGTGTAGTACATAGTATATGAGTGAGTTGCACTGAAAAACTTAGAATATAAGAAACGCACAGTGTAGTACATAGTATATGAGTGAGTTGCACTGAAAAACTTAGAATATAAGAAACGCACAGTGTAGTACTTAGTATATGAGTGAGTTGCACTGAAAAACTTAGAATATAAGAAACGCACAGTGTAGTACATAGTATATGAGTGAGTTGCACTGAAAAACTTAGAATATAAGAAACGCACAGTGTAGTATATAGTATATGAGTGAGTTGCACTGAAAAACTTAGAATGTAAGAAACGCACAGTGTAGTACGTAGTATATGAGTGAGTTGCACTGAAAAACTTAGAATATAAGAAACGCACAGTGTAGTACATAGTATATGAGTGAGTTGCACTGAAAAACTTAGAATTTACTGAAAAACCCGCATTACACGAAATGCACAGTGTAGTACATAGTATATGAGTGAGTTGCACTGAAAAACTTAGAATATAAGAATCGCACAGTGTAGTACATATTATATGAGTGAGTTGCACTGAAAAACTTAGAATATAAGAAACCCACAGTGTAGTACATAGTTTATGAGTGAGTTGCACAGAAAAACTTAGAATATGAGAAACGCACAGTGTAGTACATAGTATATGAGTGAGTTGCACTGAAAAACTTAGAATATAAGAAACTCACAGTGTAGTACATAGTATATGAGTGAGTTGCACTGAAAAATTTAGAATGTAAGAAACGCACAGTGTAGTACATAGTATATGAGTGAGTTGCACTGAAAAACTTAGAATATAAGAAACACACAGTGTAGTACATAGTATATGAGTGAGTTGCACTGAAAAACTTAGAATTTACTGAAAAACCCGCATTACACGAAATGCACAGTGTAGTACATAGTATATGAGTGAGTTGCACTGAAAAACTTAGAATATAAGAATCGCACAGTGTAGTACATATTATATGAGTGAGTTGCACTGAAAAATTTAGAATATAAGAAAAGCACAGTGTAGTACATAGTATATGAGTGAGTTGCACTGAAAAACTTAGAATATAAGAAACGCACAGTGTAGTACATAGTATATGAGTGAGTTGCACTGAAAAACTTAGAATATAAGAAACGCACAGTGTAGTACATAGTATATGAGTGAGTTGCACTGAAAAACTTAGAATATAAGAAACGCACAGTGTAGTACATAGTATATGAGTGAGTTGCACTGAAAAACATAGAATATAAGAAACGCACAGTGTAGTACATAGTATATGAGTGAGTTGCACTGAAAAACTTAGAATATAAGAAACGCACAGTGTAGTACATAGTATATGACTGAGTTGCACTGAAAAACTTAGAATATAAGAAACGCACAGTGTAGTACATAGTATATGAGTGAGTTGCACTGAAAAACTTAGAATATAAGAAACGCACAGTGTAGTACATAGTATATGAGTGAGTTGCACTGAAAAACTTAGAATATAAGAAACGCACAGTGTAGTACTTAGTATATGAGTGAGTTGCACTGAAAAACTTAGAATATAAGAAACGCACAGTGTAGTACATAGTATATGAGTGAGTTGCACTGAAAAACTTAGAATATAAGAAACGCACAGTGTAGTATATAGTATATGAGTGAGTTGCACTGAAAAACTTAGAATGTAAGAAACGCACAGTGTAGTACGTAGTATATGAGTGAGTTGCACTGAAAAACTTAGAATATAAGAAACGCACAATATAGTATATAGTATATGAATGAGTTGCACTGAAAAACTTAGAATTTACAGAAAAACCCGCATTACACGAAATGCACAGTGTAGTACATAGTATATGAGTGAGTTGCACTGAAAAACTTAGAATATAAGAAACGCACAGTGTAGTACATAATATATGAGTGAGTTGCACTGAAAAACTTAGAATATAAGAAACCCACAGTGTAGTACATAGTATATGAGTGAGTTGCACTGAAAAACTTAGAATATGAGAAACGCACAGTATAGTACATAGTATATGAGTGAGTTGCACTGAAAAACTTAGAATATAAGAAACTCACAGTGTAGTACATAGTATATGAGTGAGTTGCACTGAAAAACTTAGAATGTAAGAAACTCACAGTGTAGTACATAGTATATGAGTGAGTTGCACTGAAAAACTTAGAATATGAGAATCGCACAGTGTAGTACATATTATATGAGTGAGTTGCACTGAAAAACTTAGAATATAAGAAACCCACAGTGTAGTACATAGTTTATGAGTGAGTTGCACAGAAAAACTTAGAATATGAGAAACGCACAGTGTAGTACATAGTATATGAGTGAGTTGCACTGAAAAACTTAGAATATAAGAAACTCACAGTGTAGTACATAGTATATGAGTGAGTTGCACTGAAAAACTTAGAATGTAAGAAACGCACAGTGTAGTACATAGTATATGAGTGAGTTGCACTGAAAAACTTAGAATATAAGAAACGCACAGTGTAGTACATAGTATATGAGTGAGTTGCACTGAAAAACTTAGAATAGAAGAAACGCACAGTGTAGTACATAGTATATGAGTGAGTTGCACTGAAAAACTTAGAATATAAGAAACGCACAGTGTAGTACATAGTATATGAGTGAGTTGCACTGAAAAACTTAGAATATAAGAAACGCACAGTGTAGTACATAGTATATGAGTGAGTTGCACTGAAAAACATAGAATATAAGAAACGCACAGTGTAGTACATAGTATATGAGTGAGTTGCACTGAAAAACTTAGAATATAAGAAACGCACAGTGTAGTACATAGTATATGAGTGAGTTGCACTGAAAAACTTAGAATATAAGAAACGCACAGTCTAGTACATAGTATATGAGTGAGTTGCACTGAAAAACTTAGAATTTAAGAAACGCACAGTGTAGTACATAGTATATGAGTGAGTTGCACTGAAAAACTTAGAATATAAGAAACGCACAGTGTAGTACATAGTATATGAGCGAGTTGCACTGAAAAACTTAGAATATAAGAAACGCACAGTGTAGTACATAGTATATGAGTGAGTTGCACTGAAAAAGTTAGAATATAAGAAACGTACAGTGTAGTACATAGTATATGAGTGAGTTGCACTGAAAAACTTAGAATATAAGAAACGCACAGTGTAGTACATAGTATATGAGTGAGTTGCACTGAAAAACTTAGAATTTACTGAAAAACCCGCATTACAGGAAATGCACTGTGTAGTACATAGTATATGAGTGAGTTGCACTGAAAAACTTAGAATATAAGAAACGCACAGTGTAGTACATAGTATATGAGTGAGTTGCACTGAAAAACTTAGAATAGAAGAAACGCACAGTGTAGTACATAGTATATGAGTGAGTTGCACTGAAAAACCTAGAATATAAGAAACGCACAGTGTAGTACATGGTATATGAGTGAGTTGCACTGAAAAACTTAGAATATAAGAAACGCACAGTGTAGTATATAGTATATGAGTGAGTTGCACTGAAAAACTTAGAATGTAAGAGAACGCACAGTGTAGTACGTAGTATATGAGTGAGTAGCACTGAAAAACTTAGAATATAAGAAACGCACAGTATAGTATATAGTATATGAATGAGTTGCACTGAAAAACTTAGAATTTACTGAAAAACCCGCATTACACGAAATGCACAGTGTAGTACATAGTATATGAGTGAGTTGCACTGAAAAACTTAGAATATAAGAAACGCACAGTGTAGTACATAGTATATGAGTGAGTTGCACTGAAAAACTTAGAATATAAGAAACGCACAGTGTAGTACATAGTATATGAGTGAGTTGCACTGAAAAACTTAGAATATAAGAAACGCACAGTGTAGTACTTAGTATATGAGTGAGTTGCACTGAAAAACTTAGAATATAAGAAACGCACAGTGTAGTACATAGTATATGAGTGAGTTGCACTGAAAAACTTAGAATATAAGAAACGCACAGTGTAGTATATAGTATATGAGTGAGTTGCACTGAAAAACTTAGAATGTAAGAAACGCACAGTGTAGTACGTAGTATATGAGTGAGTTGCACTGAAAAACTTAGAATATAAGAAACGCACAATATAGTATATAGTATATGAATGAGTTGCACTGAAAAACTTAGAATTTACAGAAAAACCCGCATTACACGAAATGCACAGTGTAGTACATAGTATATGAGTGAGTTGCACTGAAAAACTTAGAATATAAGAAACGCACAGTGTAGTACATAATATATGAGTGAGTTGCACTGAAAAACTTAGAATATAAGAAACCCACAGTGTAGTACATAGTATATGAGTGAGTTGCACTGAAAAACTTAGAATATGAGAAACGCACAGTATAGTACATAGTATATGAGTGAGTTGCACTGAAAAACTTAGAATATAAGAAACTCACAGTGTAGTACATAGTATATGAGTGAGTTGCACTGAAAAACTTAGAATGTAAGAAACTCACAGTGTAGTACATAGTATATGAGTGAGTTGCACTGAAAAACTTAGAATATGAGAATCGCACAGTGTAGTACATATTATATGAGTGAGTTGCACTGAAAAACTTAGAATATAAGAAACCCACAGTGTAGTACATAGTTTATGAGTGAGTTGCACAGAAAAACTTAGAATATGAGAAACGCACAGTGTAGTACATAGTATATGAGTGAGTTGCACTGAAAAACTTAGAATATAAGAAACTCACAGTGTAGTACATAGTATATGAGTGAGTTGCACTGAAAAACTTAGAATGTAAGAAACGCACAGTGTAGTACATAGTATATGAGTGAGTTGCACTGAAAAACTTAGAATATAAGAAACGCACAGTGTAGTACATAGTATATGAGTGAGTTGCACTGAAAAACTTAGAATAGAAGAAACGCACAGTGTAGTACATAGTATATGAGTGAGTTGCACTGAAAAACTTAGAATATAAGAAACGCACAGTGTAGTACATAGTATATGAGTGAGTTGCACTGAAAAACTTAGAATATAAGAAACGCACAGTGTAGTACATAGTATATGAGTGAGTTGCACTGAAAAACATAGAATATAAGAAACGCACAGTGTAGTACATAGTATATGAGTGAGTTGCACTGAAAAACTTAGAATATAAGAAACGCACAGTGTAGTACATAGTATATGAGTGAGTTGCACTGAAAAACTTAGAATATAAGAAACGCACAGTCTAGTACATAGTATATGAGTGAGTTGCACTGAAAAACTTAGAATTTAAGAAACGCACAGTGTAGTACATAGTATATGAGTGAGTTGCACTGAAAAACTTAGAATATAAGAAACGCACAGTGTAGTACATAGTATATGAGCGAGTTGCACTGAAAAACTTAGAATATAAGAAACGCACAGTGTAGTACATAGTATATGAGCGAGTTGCACTGAAAAAGTTAGAATATAAGAAACGTACAGTGTAGTACATAGTATATGAGTGAGTTGCACTGAAAAACTTAGAATATAAGAAACGCACAGTGTAGTACATAGTATATGAGTGAGTTGCACTGAAAAACTTAGAATTTACTGAAAAACCCGCATTACAGGAAATGCACTGTGTAGTACATAGTATATGAGTGAGTTGCACTGAAAAACTTAGAATATAAGAAACGCACAGTGTAGTACATAGTATATGAGTGAGTTGCACTGAAAAACTTAGAATAGAAGAAACGCACAGTGTAGTACATAGTATATGAGTGAGTTGCACTGAAAAACCTAGAATATAAGAAACGCACAGTGTAGTACATGGTATATGAGTGAGTTGCACTGAAAAACTTAGAATATAAGAAACGCACAGTGTAGTATATAGTATATGAGTGAGTTGCACTGAAAAACTTAGAATGTAAGAAACGCACAGTGTAGTACGTAGTATATGAGTGAGTAGCACTGAAAAACTTAGAATATAAGAAACGCACAGTATAGTATATAGTATATGAATGAGTTGCACTGAAAAACTTAGAATTTACTGAAAAACCCGCATTACACGAAATGCACAGTGTAGTACATAGTATATGAGTGAGTTGCACTGAAAAACTTAGAATATAAGAATCGCACAGTGTAGTACATATTATATGAGTGAGTTGCACTGAAAAACTTAGAATATAAGAAACCCACAGTGTAGTACATAGTTTATGAGTGAGTTGCACAGAAAAACTTAGAATATGAGAAACGCACAGTGTAATACATAGTATATGAGTGAGTTGCACTGAAAAACTTAGAATATAAGAAACTCACAGTGTAGTACATAGTATATGAGTGAGTTGCACTGAAAAACTTAGAATGTAAGAAACGCACAGTGTAGTACATAGTATATGAGTGAGTTGCACTGAAAAACTTAGAATATAAGAAACGCACAGTGTAGTACATAGTATATGAGTGAGTTGCACTGAAAATCTTAGAATTTACTGAAAAACCCGCATTACACGAAATGCACAGTGTAGTACATAGTATATGAGTGAGTTGCACTGAAAAACTTAGAATATAAGAATCGCACAGTGTAGTACATATTATATGAGTGAGTTGCACTGAAAAATTTAGAATATAAGAAAAGCACAGTGTAGTACATAGTATATGAGTGAGTTGCACTGAAAAACTTAGAATATAAGAAACGCACAGTGTAGTACATAGTATATGAGTGAGTTGCACTGAAAAACTTAGAATATAAGAAACGCACAGTGTAGTACATAGTATATGAGTGAGTTGCACTGAAAAACTTAGAATATAAGAAACGCACAGTGTAGTACATAGTATATGAGTGAGTTGCACTGAAAAACATAGAATATAAGAAACGCACAGTGTAGTACATAGTATATGAGTGAGTTGCACTGAAAAACTTAGAATATAAGAAACGCACAGTGTAGTACATAGTATATGACTGAGTTGCACTGAAAAACTTAGAATATAAGAAACGCACAGTGTAGTACATAGTATATGAGTGAGTTGCACTGAAAAACTTAGAATATAAGAAACGCACAGTGTAGTACATAGTATATGAGTGAGTTGCACTGAAAAACTTAGAATATAAGAAACGCACAGTGTAGTACTTAGTATATGAGTGAGTTGCACTGAAAAACTTAGAATATAAGAAACGCACAGTGTAGTACATAGTATATGAGTGAGTTGCACTGAAAAACTTAGAATATAAGAAACGCACAGTGTAGTATATAGTATATGAGTGAGTTGCACTGAAAAACTTAGAATGTAAGAAACGCACAGTGTAGTACATAGTATATGAGTGAGTTGCACTGAAAAACTTAGAATATAAGAAACGCACAGTGTAGTACATAGTATATGAGTGAGTTGCACTGAAAAACTTAGAATTTACTGAAAAACCCGCATTACAGGAAATGCACTGTGTAGTACATAGTATATGAGTGAGTTGCACTGAAAAACTTAGAATATAAGAAACGCACAGTGTAGTACATAGTATATGAGTGAGTTGCACTGAAAAACTTAGAATAGAAGAAACGCACAGTGTAGTACATAGTATATGAGTGAGTTGCACTGAAAAACCTAGAATATAAGAAACGCACAGTGTAGTACATGGTATATGAGTGAGTTGCACTGAAAAACTTAGAATATAAGAAACGCACAGTGTAGTATATAGTATATGAGTGAGTTGCACTGAAAAACTTAGAATGTAAGAAACGCACAGTGTAGTACGTAGTATATGAGTGAGTAGCACTGAAAAACTTAGAATATAAGAAACGCACAGTATAGTATATAGTATATGAATGAGTTGCACTGAAAAACTTAGAATTTACTGAAAAACCCGCATTACACGAAATGCACAGTGTAGTACATAGTATATGAGTGAGTTGCACTGAAAAACTTAGAATATAAGAATCGCACAGTGTAGTACATATTATATGAGTGAGTTGCACTGAAAAACTTAGAATATAAGAAACCCACAGTGTAGTACATAGTTTATGAGTGAGTTGCACAGAAAAACTTAGAATATGAGAAACGCACAGTGTAGTACATAGTATATGAGTGAGTTGCACTGAAAAACTTAGAATATAAGAAACTCACAGTGTAGTACATAGTATATGAGTGAGTTGCACTGAAAAACTTAGAATGTAAGAAACGCACAGTGTAGTACATAGTATATGAGTGAGTTGCACTGAAAAACTTA
Source organism: Mus caroli (assembly GCF_978045245.1). NCBI lineage: Eukaryota > Metazoa > Chordata > Mammalia > Rodentia > Muridae > Mus > Mus caroli. The sequence goes on along the minus strand of NW_028227290.1, from coordinate 1,833,555 downwards.
GAATATAAGAAACGCACAGTGTAGTACATAGTATATGAGTGAGTTGCACTGAAAATCTTAGAATTTACTGAAAAACCTGCATTACACGAAATGCACAGTGTAGTACATAGTATATGAGTGAGTTGCACTGAAAAACTTAGAATATAAGAATCGCACAGTGTAGTACATATTATATGAGTGAGTTGCACTGAAAAATTTAGAATATAAGAAAAGCACAGTGTAGTACATAGTATATGAGTGAGTTGCACTGAAAAACTTAGAATATAAGAAACGCACAGTGTAGTACATAGTATATGAGTGAGTTGCACTGAAAAACTTAGAATATAAGAAACGCACAGTGTAGTACATAGTATATGAGTGAGTTGCACTGAAAAACTTAGAATATAAGAAACGCACAGTGTAGTACATAGTATATGAGTGAGTTGCACTGAAAAACATAGAATATAAGAAACGCACAGTGTAGTACATAGTATATGAGTGAGTTGCACTGAAAAACTTAGAATATAAGAAACGCACAGTGTAGTACATAGTATATGACTGAGTTGCACTGAAAAACTTAGAATATAAGAAACGCACAGTGTAGTACATAGTATATGAGTGAGTTGCACTGAAAAACTTAGAATATAAGAAACGCACAGTGTAGTACATAGTATATGAGTGAGTTGCACTGAAAAACTTAGAATATAAGAAACGCACAGTGTAGTATATAGTATATGAGTGAGTTGCACTGAAAAACTTAGAATGTAAGAAACGCACAGTGTAGTACGTAGTATATGAGTGAGTAGCACTGAAAAACTTAGAATATAAGAAACGCACAGTATAGTATATAGTATATGAATGAGTTGCACTGAAAAACTTAGAATTTACTGAAAAACCCGCATTACACGAAATGCACAGTGTAGTACATAGTATATGAGTGAGTTGCACTGAAAAACTTAGAATATAAGAATCGCACAGTGTAGTACATATTATATGAGTGAGTTGCACTGAAAAACTTAGAATATAAGAAACCCACAGTGTAGTACATAGTTTATGAGTGAGTTGCACAGAAAAACTTAGAATATGAGAAACGCACAGTGTAGTACATAGTATATGAGTGAGTTGCACTGAAAAACTTAGAATATAAGAAACTCACAGTGTAGTACATAGTATATGAGTGAGTTGCACTGAAAAACTTAGAATGTAAGAAACGCACAGTGTAGTACATAGTATATGAGTGAGTTGCACTGAAAAACTTAGAATATAAGAAACGCACAGTGTAGTACATAGTATATGAGTGAGTTGCACTGAAAATCTTAGAATTTACTGAAAAACCCGCATTACACGAAATGCACAGTGTAGTACATAGTATATGAGTGAGTTGCACTGAAAAACTTAGAATATAAGAATCGCACAGTGTAGTACATATTATATGAGTGAGTTGCACTGAAAAATTTAGAATATAAGAAAAGCACAGTGTAGTACATAGTATATGAGTGAGTTGCACTGAAAAACTTAGAATATAAGAAACGCACAGTGTAGTACATAGTATATGAGTGAGTTGCACTGAAAAACTTAGAATATAAGAAACGCACAGTGTAGTACATAGTATATGAGTGAGTTGCACTGAAAAACTTAGAATATAAGAAACGCACAGTGTAGTACATAGTATATGAGTGAGTTGCACTGAAAAACATAGAATATAAGAAACGCACAGTGTAGTACATAGTATATGAGTGAGTTGCACTGAAAAACTTAGAATATAAGAAACGCACAGTGTAGTACATAGTATATGACTGAGTTGCACTGAAAAACTTAGAATATAAGAAACGCACAGTGTAGTACATAGTATATGAGTGAGTTGCACTGAAAAACTTAGAATATAAGAAACGCACAGTGTAGTACATAGTATATGAGTGAGTTGCACTGAAAAACTTAGAATATAAGAAACGCACAGTGTAGTATATAGTATATGAGTGAGTTGCACTGAAAAACTTAGAATGTAAGAAACGCACAGTGTAGTACGTAGTATATGAGTGAGTAGCACTGAAAAACTTAGAATATAAGAAACGCACAGTATAGTATATAGTATATGAATGAGTTGCACTGAAAAACTTAGAATTTACTGAAAAACCCGCATTACACGAAATGCACAGTGTAGTACATAGTATATGAGTGAGTTGCACTGAAAAACTTAGAATATAAGAATCGCACAGTGTAGTACATATTATATGAGTGAGTTGCACTGAAAAACTTAGAATATAAGAAACCCACAGTGTAGTACATAGTTTATGAGTGAGTTGCACAGAAAAACTTAGAATATGAGAAACGCACAGTGTAGTACATAGTATATGAGTGAGTTGCACTGAAAAACTTAGAATATAAGAAACTCACAGTGTAGTACATAGTATATGAGTGAGTTGCACTGAAAAACTTAGAATGTAAGAAACGCACAGTGTAGTACATAGTATATGAGTGAGTTGCACTGAAAAACTTAGAATATAAGAAACGCACAGTGTAGTACATAGTATATGAGTGAGTTGCACTGAAAATCTTAGAATTTACTGAAAAACCCGCATTACACGAAATGCACAGTGTAGTACATAGTATATGAGTGAGTTGCACTGAAAAACTTAGAATATAAGAATCGCACAGTGTAGTACATATTATATGAGTGAGTTGCACTGAAAAATTTAGAATATAAGAAAAGCACAGTGTAGTACATAGTATATGAGTGAGTTGCACTGAAAAACTTAGAATATAAGAAACGCACAGTGTAGTACATAGTATATGAGTGAGTTGCACTGAAAAACTTAGAATATAAGAAACGCACAGTGTAGTACATAGTATATGAGTGAGTTGCACTGAAAAACTTAGAATATAAGAAACGCACAGTGTAGTACATAGTATATGAGTGAGTTGCACTGAAAAACATAGAATATAAGAAACGCACAGTGTAGTACATAGTATATGAGTGAGTTGCACTGAAAAACTTAGAATATAAGAAACGCACAGTGTAGTACATAGTATATGACTGAGTTGCACTGAAAAACTTAGAATATAAGAAACGCACAGTGTAGTACATAGTATATGAGTGAGTTGCACTGAAAAACTTAGAATATAAGAAACGCACAGTGTAGTACATAGTATATGAGTGAGTTGCACTGAAAAACTTAGAATATAAGAAACGCACAGTGTAGTACATAGTATATGAGTGAGTTGCACTGAAAAACTTAGAATATAAGAAACGCACAGTGTAGTATATAGTATATGAGTGAGTTGCACTGAAAAACTTAGAATGTAAGAAACGCACAGTGTAGTACGTAGTATATGAGTGAGTTGCACTGAAAAACTTAGAATATAAGAAACGCACAATATAGTATATAGTATATGAATGACTTGCACTGAAAAACTTAGAATTTACAGAAAAACCCGCATTACACGAAATGCACAGTGTAGTACATAGTATATGAGTGAGTTGCACTGAAAAACTTAGAATATAAGAAACGCACAGTGTAGTACATAATATATGAGTGAGTTGCACTGAAAAACTTAGAATATAAGAAACGCACAGTGTAGTACATAGTATATGAGTGAGTTGCACTGAAAAACTTAGAATATAAGAAACGCACAGTGTAGTATATAGTATATGAGTGAGTTGCACTGAAAAACTTAGAATGTAAGAAACGCACAGTGTAGTACGTAGTATATGAGTGAGTTGCACTGAAAAACTTAGAATATAAGAAACGCACAGTATAGTATATAGTATATGAATGAGTTGCACTGAAAAACTTAGAATTTACTGAAAAACCCGCATTACACGAAATGCACAGTGTAGTACATAGTATATGAGTGAGTTGCACTGAAAAACTTAGAATATGAGAATCGCACAGTGTAGTACATATTATATGAGTGAGTTGCACTGAAAAACTTAGAATATAAGAAACCCACAGTGTAGTACATAGTTTATGAGTGAGTTGCACAGAAAAACTTAGAGTATGAGAAACGCACAGTGTAGTACATAGTATATGAGTGAGTTGCACTGAAAAACTTAGAATATAAGAAACTCACAGTGTAGTACATAGTATATGAGTGAGTTGCACTGAAAAACTTAGAATTTACTGAAAAACCCGCATTACAGGAAATGCACAGTGTAGTACATAGTATATGAGTGAGTTGCACTGAAAAACTTAGAATATAAGAAACGCACAGTGTAGTACATAGTATATGAGTGAGTTGCACTGAAAAACTTAGAATAGAAGAAACGCACAGTGTAGTACATAGTATATGAGTGAGTTGCACTGAAAAACCTAGAATATAAGAAACGCACAGTGTAGTACATGGTATATGAGTGAGTTGCACTGAAAAACTTAGAATATAAGAAACGCACAGTGTAGTATATAGTATATGAGTGAGTTGCACTGAAAAACTTAGAATGTAAGAAACGCACAGTGTAGTACGTAGTATATGAGTGAGTTGCACTGAAAAACTTAGAATATAAGAAACGCACAGTATAGTATATAGTATATGAATGAGTTGCACTGAAAAACTTAGAATTTACTGAAAAACCCGCATTACACGAAATGCACAGTGTAGTACATAGTATATGAGTGAGTTGCACTGAAAAACTTGGAATATAAGAATCGCACAGTGTAGTACATATTATATGAGTGAGTTGCACTGAAAAACTTAGAATATAAGAAACCCACAGTGTAGTACATAGTTTATGAGTGAGTTGCACAGAAAAACTTAGAATATGAGAAACGCACAGTGTAGTACATAGTATATGAGTGAGTTGCACTGAAAAACTTAGAATATAAGAAACTCACAGTGTAGTACATAGTATATGAGTGAGTTGCACTGAAAAACTTAGAATGTAAGAAACGCACAGTGTAGTACATAGTATATGAGTGAGTTGCACTGAAAAACTTAGAATATAAGAAACGCACAGTGTAGTACATAGTATATGAGTGAGTTGCACTGAAAATCTTAGAATTTACTGAAAAACCCGCATTACACGAAATGCACAGTGTAGTACATAGTATATGAGTGAGTTGCACTGAAAAACTTAGAATATAAGAATCGCACAGTGTAGTACATATTATATGAGTGAGTTGCACTGAAAAATTTAGAATATAAGAAAAGCACAGTGTAGTACATAGTATATGAGTGAGTTGCACTGAAAAACTTAGAATATAAGAAACGCACAGTGTAGTACATAGTATATGAGTGAGTTGCACTGAAAAACTTAGAATATAAGAAACGCACAGTGTAGTACATAGTATATGAGTGAGTTGCACTGAAAAACTTAGAATATAAGAAACGCACAGTGTAGTACATAGTATATGAGTGAGTTGCACTGAAAAACATAGAATATAAGAAACGCACAGTGTAGTACATAGTATATGAGTGAGTTGCACTGAAAAACTTAGAATATAAGAAACGCACAGTGTAGTACATAGTATATGAGTGAGTTGCACTGAAAAACTTAGAATATAAGAAACGCACAGTGTAGTACATAGTATATGAGTGAGTTGCACTGAAAAACTTAGAATATAAGAAACGCACAGTGTAGTACATAGTATATGAGTGAGTTGCACTGAAAAACTTAGAATATAAGAAACGCACAGTGTAGTACTTAGTATATGAGTGAGTTGCACTGAAAAACTTAGAATATAAGAAACGCACAGTGTAGTACATAGTATATGAGTGAGTTGCACTGAAAAACTTAGAATATAAGAAACGCACAGTGTAGTATATAGTATATGAGTGAGTTGCACTGAAAAACTTAGAATGTAAGAAACGCACAGTGTAGTACGTAGTATATGAGTGAGTTGCACTGAAAAACTTAGAATATAAGAAACGCACAATATAGTATATAGTATATGAATGAGTTGCACTGAAAAACTTAGAATTTACAGAAAAACCCGCATTACACGAAATGCACAGTGTAGTACATAGTATATGAGTGAGTTGCACTGAAAAACTTAGAATATAAGAAACGCACAGTGTAGTACATAATATATGAGTGAGTTGCACTGAAAAACTTAGAATATAAGAAACGCACAGTGTAGTACATAGTATATGAGTGAGTTGCACTGAAAAACTTAGAATATAAGAAACGCACAGTGTAGTATATAGTATATGAGTGAGTTGCACTGAAAAACTTAGAATGTAAGAAACGCACAGTGTAGTACGTAGTATATGAGTGAGTTGCACTGAAAAACTTAGAATATAAGAAACGCACAGTATAGTATATAGTATATGAATGAGTTGCACTGAAAAACTTAGAATTTACTGAAAAACCCGCATTACACGAAATGCACAGTGTAGTACATAGTATATGAGTGAGTTGCACTGAAAAACTTAGAATATGAGAATCGCACAGTGTAGTACATATTATATGAGTGAGTTGCACTGAAAAACTTAGAATATAAGAAACCCACAGTGTAGTACATAGTTTATGAGTGAGTTGCACAGAAAAACTTAGAGTATGAGAAACGCACAGTGTAGTACATAGTATATGAGTGAGTTGCACTGAAAAACTTAGAATATAAGAAACTCACAGTGTAGTACATAGTATATGAGTGAGTTGCACTGAAAAACTTAGAATATAAGAAACGCACAGTGTAGTACATAGTATATGAGTGAGTTGCACTGAAAAACTTAGAATATAAGAAACGCACAGTCTAGTACATAGTATATGAGTGAGTTGCACTGAAAAACTTAGAATATAAGAAACCCACAGTGTAGTACATAGTTTATGAGTGAGTTGCACAGAAAAACTTAGAGTATGAGAAACGCACAGTGTAGTACATAGTATATGAGTGAGTTGCACTGAAAAACTTAGAATATAAGAAACGCACAGTGTAGTACATAGTATATGAGTGAGTTGCACTGAAAAACTTAGAATATAAGAAACGCACAGTGTAGTACATAGTATATGAGTGAGTTGCACTGAAAAACTTAGAATATAAGAAACGCACAGTCTAGTACATAGTATATGAGTGAGTTGCACTGAAAAACTTAGAATTTAAGAAACGCACAGTGTAGTACATAGTATATGAGTGAGTTGCACTGAAAAACTTAGAATATAAGAAACGCACAGTGTAGTACATAGTATATGAGCGAGTTGCACTGAAAAACTTAGAATATAAGAAACGCACAGTGTAGTACATAGTATATGAGTGAGTTGCACTGAAAAAGTTAGAATATAAGAAACGTACAGTGTAGTACATAGTATATGAGTGAGTTGCACTGAAAAACTTAGAATATAAGAAACGCACAGTATAGTATATAGTATATGAATGAGTTGCACTGAAAAACTTAGAATTTACTGAAAAACCCGCATTACACGAAATGCACAGTGTAGTACATAGTATATGAGTGAGTTGCACTGAAAAACTTGGAATATAAGAATCGCACAGTGTAGTACATATTATATGAGTGAGTTGCACTGAAAAACTTAGAATATAAGAAACCCACAGTGTAGTACATAGTTTATGAGTGAGTTGCACAGAAAAACTTAGAATATGAGAAACGCACAGTGTAGTACATAGTATATGAGTGAATTGCACTGAAAAACTTAGAATATAAGAAACTCACAGTGTAGTACATAGTATATGAGTGAGTTGCACTGAAAAACTTAGAATGTAAGAAACGCACAGTGTAGTACATAGTATATGAGTGAGTTGCACTGAAAAACTTAGAATATAAGAAACGCACAGTGTAGTACATAGTATATGAGTGAGTTGCACTGAAAATCTTAGAATTTACTGAAAAACCCGCATTACACGAAATGCACAGTGTAGTACATAGTATATGAGTGAGTTGCACTGAAAAACTTAGAATATAAGAATCGCACAGTGTAGTACATATTATATGAGTGAGTTGCACTGAAAAATTTAGAATATAAGAAAAGCACAGTGTAGTACATAGTATATGAGTGAGTTGCACTGAAAAACTTAGAATATAAGAAACGCACAGTGTAGTACATAGTATATGAGTTAGTTGCACTGAAAAACTTAGAATATAAGAAACGCACAGTGTAGTACATAGTATATGAGTGAGTTGCACTGAAAAACTTAGAATATAAGAAACGCACAGTGTAGTACATAGTATATGAGTGAGTTGCACTGAAAAACATAGAATATAAGAAACGCACAGTGTAGTACATAGTATATGAGTGAGTTGCACTGAAAAACTTAGAATATAAGAAACGCACAGTGTAGTACATAGTATATGACTGAGTTGCACTGAAAAACTTAGAATATAAGAAACGCACAGTGTAGTACATAGTATATGAGTGAGTTGCACTGAAAAACTTAGAATATAAGAAACGCACAGTGTAGTACATAGTATATGAGTGAGTTGCACTGAAAAACTTAGAATATAAGAAACGCACAGTGTAGTACTTAGTATATGAGTGAGTTGCACTGAAAAACTTAGAATATAAGAAACGCACAGTGTAGTACATAGTATATGAGTGAGTTGCACTGAAAAACTTAGAATATAAGAAACGCACAGTGTAGTATATAGTATATGAGTGAGTTGCACTGAAAAACTTAGAATGTAAGAAACGCACAGTGTAGTACGTAGTATATGAGTGAGTTGCACTGAAAAACTTAGAATATAAGAAACGCACAATATAGTATATAGTATATGAATGAGTTGCACTGAAAAACTTAGAATTTACAGAAAAACCCGCATTACACGAAATGCACAGTGTAGTACATAGTATATGAGTGAGTTGCACTGAAAAACTTAGAATATAAGAAACGCACAGTGTAGTACATAATATATGAGTGAGTTGCACTGAAAAACTTAGAATATAAGAAACGCACAGTGTAGTACATAGTATATGAGTGAGTTGCACTGAAAAACTTAGAATATAAGAAACGCACAGTGTAGTATATAGTATATGAGTGAGTTGCACTGAAAAACTTAGAATGTAAGAAACGCACAGTGTAGTACGTAGTATATGAGTGAGTTGCACTGAAAAACTTAGAATATAAGAAACGCACAGTATAGTATATAGTATATGAATGAGTTGCACTGAAAAACTTAGAATTTACTGAAAAACCCGCATTACACGAAATGCACAGTGTAGTACATAGTATATGAGTGAGTTGCACTGAAAAACTTAGAATATGAGAATCGCACAGTGTAGTACATATTATATGAGTGAGTTGCACTGAAAAACTTAGAATATAAGAAACCCACAGTGTAGTACATAGTTTATGAGTGAGTTGCACAGAAAAACTTAGAGTATGAGAAACGCACAGTGTAGTACATAGTATATGAGTGAGTTGCACTGAAAAACTTAGAATATAAGAAACTCACAGTGTAGTACATAGTATATGAGTGAGTTGCACTGAAAAACTTAGAATGTAAGAAACGCACAGTGTAGTACATAGTATATGAGTGAGTTGCACTGAAAAACTTAGAATATAAGAAACGCACAGTGTAGTACATAGTATATGAGTGAGTTGCACTGAAAAACTTAGAATATAAGAAACGCACAGTGTAGTACATAGTATATGAGTGAGTTGCACTGAAAAACTTAGAATATAAGAAACGCACAGTCTAGTACATAGTATATGAGTGAGTTGCACTGAAAAACTTAGAATTTAAGAAACGCACAGTGTAGTACATAGTATATGAGTGAGTTGCACTGAAAAACTTAGAATATAAGAAACGCACAGTGTAGTACATAGTATATGAGCGAGTTGCACTGAAAAACTTAGAATATAAGAAACGCACAGTGTAGTACATAGTATATGAGTGAGTTGCACTGAAAAAGTTAGAATATAAGAAACGTACAGTGTAGTACATAGTATATGAGTGAGTTGCACTGAAAAACTTAGAATATAAGAAACGCACAGTGTAGTACATAGTATATGAGTGAGTTGCACTGAAAAACCTAGAATATAAGAAACGCACAGCGTAGTACATAGTATATGAGTGAGTTGCACTGAAAAACTTAGAATATAAGAAACGCACAGTGTAGTACATAGTATATGAGTGAGTTGCACTGAAAAACTTAGAATAGAAGAAACGCACAGTGTAGTACATAGTATATGAGTGAGTTGCACTGAAAAACCTAGAATATAAGAAACGCACAGTGTAGTACATAGTATATGAGTGAGTTGCACTGAAAAACTTAGAATATAAGAAACGCACAGTGTAGTATATAGTATATGAGTGAGTTGCACTGAAAAACTTAGAATGTAAGAAACGCACAGTGTAGTACGTAGTATATGAGTGAGTTGCACTGAAAAACTTAGAATATAAGAAACGCACAGTATAGTATATAGTATATGAATGAGTTGCACTGAAAAACTTAGAATTTACTGAAAAACCCGCATTACACGAAATGCACAGTGTAGTACATAGTATATGAGTGAGTTGCACTGAAAAACTTAGAATATAAGAATCGCACAGTGTAGTACATATTATATGAGTGAGTTGCACTGAAAAACTTAGAATATAAGAAACCCACAGTGTAGTACATAGTTTATGAGTGAGTTGCACAGAAAAACTTAGAATATGAGAAACGCACAGTGTAGTACATATTATATGAGTGAGTTGCACTGAAAAACTTAGAATATAAGAAACTCACAGTGTAGTACATAGTATATGAGTGAGTTGCACTGAAAAACTTAGAATGTAAGAAACGCACAGTGTAGTACATAGTATATGAGTGAGTTGCACTGAAAAACTTAGAATATAAGAAACGCACAGTGTAGTACATAGTATATGAGTGAGTTGCACTGAAAAACTTAGAATATAAGAAACGCACAGTCTAGTACATAGTATATGAGTGAGTTGCACTGAAAAACTTAGAATTTAAGAAACGCACAGTGTAGTACATAGTATATGAGTGAGTTGCACTGAAAAACTTAGAATATAAGAAACGCACAGTGTAGTACATAGTATATGAGCGAGTTGCACTGAAAAACTTAGAATATAAGAAACGCACAGTGTAGTACATAGTATATGAGTGAGTTGCACTGAAAAAGTTAGAATATAAGAAACGTACAGTGTAGTACATAGTATATGAGTGAGTTGCACTGAAAAACTTAGAATATAAGAAACGCACAGTGTAGTACATAGTATATGAGTGAGTTGCACTGAAAAACCTAGAATATAAGAAACGCACAGAGTAGTACATAGTATATGAGTGAGTTGCACTGAAAAACTTAGAATATAAGAAACGCACAGTGTAGTACATAGTATATGAGTGAGTTGCACTGAAAAACTTAGAATAGAAGAAACGCACAGTGTAGTACATAGTATATGAGTGAGTTGCACTGAAAAACCTAGAATATAAGAAACGCACAGTGTAGTACATAGTATATGAGTGAGTTGCACTGAAAAACTTAGAATATAAGAAACGCACAGTGTAGTATATAGTATATGAGTGAGTTGCACTGAAAAACTTAGAATGTAAGAAACGCACAGTGTAGTACGTAGTATATGAGTGAGTTGCACTGAAAAACTTAGAATATAAGAAACGCACAGTATAGTATATAGTATATGAATGAGTTGCACTGAAAAACTTAGAATTTACTGAAAAACCCGCATTACACGAAATGCACAGTGTAGTACATAGTATATGAGTGAGTTGCACTGAAAAACTTAGAATATAAGAATCGCACAGTGTAGTACATATTATATGAGTGAGTTGCACTGAAAAACTTAGAATATAAGAAACCCACAGTGTAGTACATAGTTTATGAGTGAGTTGCACAGAAAAACTTAGAATATGAGAAACGCACAGTGTAGTACATATTATATGAGTGAGTTGCACTGAAAAACTTAGAATATAAGAAACTCACAGTGTAGTACATAGTATATGAGTGAGTTGCACTGAAAAACTTAGAATGTAAGAAACGCACAGTGTAGTACATATTATATGAGTGAGTTGCACTGAAAAACTTAGAATATAAGAAACGCACAGTGTAGTACATAGTATATGAGTGAGTTGCACTGAAAAACTTAGAATTTACTGAAAAACCCGCATTACACGAAATGCACAGTGTAGTACATAGTATATGAGTGAGTTGCACTGAAAAACTTAGAATATAAGAATCGCACAGTGTAGTACATATTATATGAGTGAGTTGCACTGAAAAATTTAGAATATAAGAAAAGCACAGTGTAGTACATAGTATATGAGTGAGTTGCACTGAAAAACTTAGAATATAAGAAACGCACAGTGTAGTACATAGTATATGAGTGAGTTGCACTGAAAAACTTAGAATATAAGAAACGCACAGTGTAGTACATAGTATATGAGTGAGTTGCACTGAAAAACTTAGAATATAAGAAACGCACAGTGTAGTACATAGTATATGAGTGAGTTGCACTGAAAAACATAGAATATAAGAAACGCACAGTGTAGTACATAGTATATGAGTGAGTTGCACTGAAAAACTTAGAATATAAGAAACGCACAGTGTAGTACATAGTATATGACTGAGTTGCACTGAAAAACTTAGAATATAAGAAACGCACAGTGTAGTACATAGTATATGAGTGAGTTGCACTGAAAAACTTAGAATATAAGAAACGCACAGTGTAGTACATAGTATATGAGTGAGTTGCACTGAAAAACTTAGAATATAAGAAACGCACAGTGTAGTACTTAGTATATGAGTGAGTTGCACTGAAAAACTTAGAATATAAGAAACGCACATTGTAGTACATAGTATATGAGTGAGTTGCACTGAAAAACTTAGAATATAAGAAACGCACAGTGTAGTATATAGTATATGAGTGAGTTGCACTGAAAAACTTAGAATGTAAGAAACGCACAGTGTAGTACGTAGTATATGAGTGAGTTGCACTGAAAAACTTAGAATATAAGAAACGCACAATATAGTATATAGTATATGAATGAGTTGCACTGAAAAACTTAGAATTTACAGAAAAACCCGCATTACACGAAATGCACAGTGTAGTACATAGTATATGAGTGAGTTGCACTGAAAAACTTAGAATATAAGAAACGCACAGTGTAGTACATAATATATGAGTGAGTTGCACTGAAAAACTTAGAATATAAGAAACCCACAGTGTAGTACATAGTATATGAGTGAGTTGCACTGAAAAACTTAGAATATGAGAAACGCACAGTGTAGTACATAGTATATGAGTGAGTTGCACTGAAAAACTTAGAATATAAGAAACTCACAGTGTAGTACATAGTATATGAGTGAGTTGCACTGAAAAACTTAGAATGTAAGAAACTCACAGTGTAGTACATAGTATATGAGTGAGTTGCACTGAAAAACTTAGAATATAAGAATCGCACAGTGTAGTACATATTATATGAGTGAGTTGCACTGAAAAACTTAGAATATAAGAAACCCACAGTGTAGTACATAGTTTATGAGTGAGTTGCACAGAAAAACTTAGAATATGAGAAACGCACAGTGTAGTACATAGTATATGAGTGAGTTGCACTGAAAAACTTAGAATATAAGAAACTCACAGTGTAGTACATAGTATATGAGTGAGTTGCACTGAAAAACTTAGAATGTAAGAAACGCACAGTGTAGTACATAGTATATGAGTGAGTTGCACTGAAAAACTTAGAATATAAGAAACGCACAGTGTAGTACATAGTATATGAGTGAGTTGCACTGAAAAACTTAGAATTTACTGAAAAACCCGCATTACACGAAATGCACAGTGTAGTACATAGTATATGAGTGAGTTGCACTGAAAAACTTAGAATATAAGAATCGCACAGTGTAGTACATATTATATGAGTGAGTTGCACTGAAAAATTTAGAATATAAGAAAAGCACAGTGTAGTACATAGTATATGAGTGAGTTGCACTGAAAAACTTAGAATATAAGAAACGCACAGTGTAGTACATAGTATATGAGTGAGTTGCACTGAAAAACTTAGAATATAAGAAACGCACAGTGTAGTACATAGTATATGAGTGAGTTGCACTGAAAAACTTAGAATATAAGAAACGCACAGTGTAGTACATAGTATATGAGTGAGTTGCACTGAAAAACATAGAATATAAGAAACGCACAGTGTAGTACATAGTATATGAGTGAGTTGCACTGAAAAACTTAGAATATAAGAAACGCACAGTGTAGTACATAGTATATGACTGAGTTGCACTGAAAAACTTAGAATATAAGAAACGCACAGTGTAGTACATAGTATATGAGTGAGTTGCACTGAAAAACTTAGAATATAAGAAACGCACAGTGTAGTACATAGTATATGAGTGAGTTGCACTGAAAAACTTAGAATATAAGAAACGCACAGTGTAGTACTTAGTATATGAGTGAGTTGCACTGAAAAACTTAGAATATAAGAAACGCACAGTGTAGTACATAGTATATGAGTGAGTTGCACTGAAAAACTTAGAATATAAGAAACGCACAGTGTAGTATATAGTATATGAGTGAGTTGCACTGAAAAACTTAGAATGTAAGAAACGCACAGTGTAGTACGTAGTATATGAGTGAGTTGCACTGAAAAACTTAGAATATAAGAAACGCACAATATAGTATATAGTATATGAATGAGTTGCACTGAAAAACTTAGAATTTACAGAAAAACCCGCATTACACGAAATGCACAGTGTAGTACATAGTATATGAGTGAGTTGCACTGAAAAACTTAGAATATAAGAAACGCACAGTGTAGTACATAATATATGAGTGAGTTGCACTGAAAAACTTAGAATATAAGAAACCCACAGTGTAGTACATAGTATATGAGTGAGTTGCACTGAAAAACTTAGAATATGAGAAACGCACAGTGTAGTACATAGTATATGAGTGAGTTGCACTGAAAAACTTAGAATATAAGAAACTCACAGTGTAGTACATAGTATATGAGTGAGTTGCACTGAAAAACTTAGAATGTAAGAAACTCACAGTGTAGTACATAGTATATGAGTGAGTTGCACTGAAAAACTTAGAATATAAGAAACGCACAGTGTAGTACATAGTATATGAGTGAGTTGCACTGAAAAACTTAGAATATGAGAATCGCACAGTGTAGTACATATTATATGAGTGAGTTGCACTGAAAAACTTAGAATATAAGAAACCCACAGTGTAGTACATAGTTTATGAGTGAGTTGCACAGAAAAACTTAGAATATGAGAAACGCACAGTGTAGTACATAGTATATGAGTGAGTTGCACTGAAAAACTTAGAATATAAGAAACTCACAGTGTAGTACATAGTATATGAGTGAGTTGCACTGAAAAACTTAGAATGTAAGAAACGCACAGTGTAGTACATAGTATATGAGTGAGTTGCACTGAAAAACTTAGAATATAAGAAACGCACAGTGTAGTACATAGTATATGAGTGAGTTGCACTGAAAAACTTAGAATAGAAGAAACGCACAGTGTAGTACATAGTATATGAGTGAGTTGCACTGAAAAACTTAGAATATAAGAAACGCACAGTGTAGTACATAGTATATGAGTGAGTTGCACTGAAAAACTTAGAATATAAGAAACGCACAGTGTAGTACATAGTATATGAGTGAGTTGCACTGAAAAACATAGAATATAAGAAACGCACAGTGTAGTACATAGTATATGAGTGAGTTGCACTGAAAAACTTAGAATATAAGAAACGCACAGTGTAGTACATAGTATATGAGTGAGTTGCACTGAAAAACTTAGAATATAAGAAACGCACAGTCTAGTACATAGTATATGAGTGAGTTGCACTGAAAAACTTAGAATTTAAGAAACGCACAGTGTAGTACATAGTATATGAGTGAGTTGCACTGAAAAACTTAGAATATAAGAAACGCACAGTGTAGTACATAGTATATGAGCGAGTTGCACTGAAAAACTTAGAATATAAGAAACGCACAGTGTAGTACATAGTATATGAGTGAGTTGCACTGAAAAAGTTAGAATATAAGAAACGTACAGTGTAGTACATAGTATATGAGTGAGTTGCACTGAAAAACTTAGAATATAAGAAACGCACAGTGTAGTACATAGTATATGAGTGAGTTGCACTGAAAAACTTAGAATTTACTGAAAAACCCGCATTACAGGAAATGCACAGTGTAGTACATAGTATATGAGTGAGTTGCACTGAAAAACGTAGAATTTACTGAAAAACCCGCATTACACGAAATGCACAGTGTAGTACATAGTATATGAGTGAGTTGCACTGAAAAACTTAGAATAGAAGAAACGCACAGTGTAGTACATAGTATATGAGTGAGTTGCACTGAAAAACTTAGAATATAAGAAACGCACAGTGTAGTACATAGTATATGAGTGAGTTGCACTGAAAAACTTAGAATATAAGAAACGCACAGTGTAGTATATAGTATATGAGTGAGTTGCACTGAAAAACTTAGAATGTAAGAAACGCACAGTGTAGTACGTAGTATATGAGTGAGTTGCACTGAAAAACTTAGAATATAAGAAACGCACAGTATAGTATATAGTATATGAATGAGTTGCACTGAAAAACTTAGAATTTACTGAAAAACCCGCATTACACGAAATGCACAGTGTAGTACATAGTATATGAGTGAGTTGCACTGAAAAACTTAGAATATAAGAATCGCACAGTGTAGTACATATTATATGAGTGAGTTGCACTGAAAAACTTAGAATATAAGAAACCCACAGTGTAGTACATAGTTTATGAGTGAGTTGCACAGAAAAACTTAGAATATGAGAAACGCACAGTGTAGTACATAGTATATGAGTGAGTTGCACTGAAAAACTTAGAATATAAGAAACTCACAGTGTAGTACATAGTATATGAGTGAGTTGCACTGAAAAACTTAGAATGTAAGAAACGCACAGTGTAGTACATAGTATATGAGTGAGTTGCACTGAAAAACTTAGAATATAAGAAACGCACAGTGTAGTACATAGTATATGAGTGAGTTGCACTGAAAAACTTAGAATTTACTGAAAAACCCGCATTACACGAAATGCACAGTGTAGTACATAGTATATGAGTGAGTTGCACTGAAAAACTTAGAATATAAGAATCGCACAGTGTAGTACATATTATATGAGTGAGTTGCACTGAAAAATTTAGAATATAAGAAAAGCACAGTGTAGTACATAGTATATGAGTGAGTTGCACTGAAAAACTTAGAATATAAGAAACGCACAGTGTAGTACATAGTATATGAGTGAGTTGCACTGAAAAACTTAGAATATAAGAAACGCACAGTGTAGTACATAGTATATGAGTGAGTTGCACTGAAAAACTTAGAATATAAGAAACGCACAGTGTAGTACATAGTATATGAGTGAGTTGCACTGAAAAACATAGAATATAAGAAACGCACAGTGTAGTACATAGTATATGAGTGAGTTGCACTGAAAAACTTAGAATATAAGAAACGCACAGTGTAGTACATAGTATATGACTGAGTTGCACTGAAAAACTTAGAATATAAGAAACGCACAGTGTAGTACATAGTATATGAGTGAGTTGCACTGAAAAACTTAGAATATAAGAAACGCACAGTGTAGTACATAGTATATGAGTGAGTTGCACTGAAAAACTTAGAATATAAGAAACGCACAGTGTAGTACTTAGTATATGAGTGAGTTGCACTGAAAAACTTAGAATATAAGAAACGCACAGTGTAGTACATAGTATATGAGTGAGTTGCACTGAAAAACTTAGAATATAAGAAACGCACAGTGTAGTATATAGTATATGAGTGAGTTGCACTGAAAAACTTAGAATGTAAGAAACGCACAGTGTAGTACGTAGTATATGAGTGAGTTGCACTGAAAAACTTAGAATATAAGAAACGCACAATATAGTATATAGTATATGAATGAGTTGCACTGAAAAACTTAGAATTTACAGAAAAACCCGCATTACACGAAATGCACAGTGTAGTACATAGTATATGAGTGAGTTGCACTGAAAAACTTAGAATATAAGAAACGCACAGTGTAGTACATAATATATGAGTGAGTTGCACTGAAAAACTTAGAATATAAGAAACCCACAGTGTAGTACATAGTATATGAGTGAGTTGCACTGAAAAACTTAGAATATGAGAAACGCACAGTGTAGTACAGAGTATATGAGTGAGTTGCACTGAAAAACTTAGAATATAAGAAACTCACAGTGTAGTACATAGTATATGAGTGAGTTGCACTGAAAAACTTAGAATGTAAGAAACTCACAGTGTAGTACATAGTATATGAGTGAGTTGCACTGAAAAACTTAGAATATAAGAAAGGCACAGTGTAGTACATAGTATATGAGTGAGTTGCACTGAAAAAGTTAGAATATAAGAAACGTACAGTGTAGTACATAGTATATGAGTGAGTTGCACTGAAAAACTTAGAATATAAGAAACGCACAGTGTAGTACATAGTATATGAGTGAGTTGCACTGAAAAACCTAGAATATAAGAAACGCACAGTGTAGTACATAGTATATGAGTGAGTTGCACTGAAAAACTTAGAATATAAGAAACGCACAGTGTAGTACATAGTATATGAGTGAGTTGCACTGAAAAACTTAGAATAGAAGAAACGCACAGTGTAGTACATAGTATATGAGTGAGTTGCACTGAAAAACCTAGAATATAAGAAACGCACAGTGTAGTACATAGTATATGAGTGAGTTGCACTGAAAAACTTAGAATATAAGAAACGCACAGTGTAGTATATAGTATATGAGTGAGTTGCACTGAAAAACTTAGAATGTAAGAAACGCACAGTGTAGTACGTAGTATATGAGTGAGTTGCACTGAAAAACTTAGAATATAAGAAACGCACAGTATAGTATATAGTATATGAATGAGTTGCACTGAAAAACTTAGAATTTACTGAAAAACCCGCATTACACGAAATGCACAGTGTAGTACATAGTATATGAGTGAGTTGCACTGAAAAACTTAGAATATAAGAATCGCACAGTGTAGTACATATTATATGAGTGAGTTGCACTGAAAAACTTAGAATATAAGAAACCCACAGTGTAGTACATAGTTTATGAGTGAGTTGCACAGAAAAACTTAGAATATGAGAAACGCACAGTGTAGTACATAGTATATGAGTGAGTTGCACTGAAAAACTTAGAATATAAGAAACTCACAGTGTAGTACATAGTATATGAGTGAGTTGCACTGAAAAACTTAGAATGTAAGAAACGCACAGTGTAGTACATATTATATGAGTGAGTTGCACTGAAAAACTTAGAATATAAGAAACGCACAGTGTAGTACATAGTATATGAGTGAGTTGCACTGAAAAACTTAGAATTTACTGAAAAACCCGCATTACACGAAATGCACAGTGTAGTACATAGTATATGAGTGAGTTGCACTGAAAAACTTAGAATATAAGAATCGCACAGTGTAGTACATATTATATGAGTGAGTTGCACTGAATAATTTAGAATATAAGAAAAGCACAGTGTAGTACATAGTATATGAGTGAGTTGCACTGAAAAACTTAGAATATAAGAAACGCACAGTGTAGTACATAGTATATGAGTGAGTTGCACTGAAAAACTTAGAATATAAGAAACGCACAGTGTAGTACATAGTATATGAGTGAGTTGCACTGAAAAACTTAGAATATAAGAAACGCACAGTGTAGTACATAGTATATGAGTGAGTTGCACTGAAAAACATAGAATATAAGAAACGCACAGTGTAGTACATAGTATATGAGTGAGTTGCACTGAAAAACTTAGAATATAAGAAACGCACAGTGTAGTACATAGTATATGACTGAGTTGCACTGAAAAACTTAGAATATAAGAAACGCACAGTGTAGTACATAGTATATGAGTGAGTTGCACTGAAAAACTTAGAATATAAGAAACGCACAGTGTAGTACATAGTATATGAGTGAGTTGCACTGAAAAACTTAGAATATAAGAAACGCACAGTGTAGTACTTAGTATATGAGTGAGTTGCACTGAAAAACTTAGAATATAAGAAACGCACAGTGTAGTACATAGTATATGAGTGAGTTGCACTGAAAAACTTAGAATATAAGAAACGCACAGTGTAGTATATAGTATATGAGTGAGTTGCACTGAAAAACTTAGAATGTAAGAAACGCACAGTGTAGTACGTAGTATATGAGTGAGTTGCACTGAAAAACTTAGAATATAAGAAACGCACAATATAGTATATAGTATATGAATGAGTTGCACTGAAAAACTTAGAATTTACAGAAAAACCCGCATTACACGAAATGCACAGTGTAGTACATAGTATATGAGTGAGTTGCACTGAAAAACTTAGAATATAAGAAACGCACAGTGTAGTACATAATATATGAGTGAGTTGCACTGAAAAACTTAGAATATAAGAAACCCACAGTGTAGTACATAGTATATGAGTGAGTTGCACTGAAAAACTTAGAATATGAGAAACGCACAGTGTAGTACATAGTATATGAGTGAGTTGCACTGAAAAACTTAGAATATAAGAAACTCACAGTGTAGTACATAGTATATGAGTGAGTTGCACTGAAAAACTTAGAATGTAAGAAACTCACAGTGTAGTACATAGTATATGAGTGAGTTGCACTGAAAAACTTAGAATATAAGAAACGCACAGTGTAGTACATAGTATATGAGTGAGTTGCACTGAAAAACTTAGAATTTACTGAAAAACCCGCATTACACGAAATGCACAGTGTAGTACATAGTATATGAGTGAGTTGCACTGAAAAACTTAGAATAGAAGAAACGCACAGTGTAGTACATAGTATATGAGTGAGTTGCACTGAAAAACTTAGAATATAAGAAACGCACAGTGTAGTACATAGTATATGAGTGAGTTGCACTGAAAAACTTAGAATATAAGAAACGCACAGTGTAGTATATAGTATATGAGTGAGTTGCACTGAAAAACTTAGAATGTAAGAAACGCACAGTGTAGTACGTAGTATATGAGTGAGTTGCACTGAAAAACTTAGAATATAAGAAACGCACAGTATAGTATATAGTATATGAATGAGTTGCACTGAAAAACTTAGAATTTACTGAAAAACCCGCATTACACGAAATGCACAGTGTAGTACATAGTATATGAGTGAGTTGCACTGAAAAACTTAGAATATAAGAATCGCACAGTGTAGTACATAGTATATGAGTGAGTTGCACTGAAAAACTTAGAATATAAGAATCGCACAGTGTAGTACATATTATATGAGTGAGTTGCACTGAAAAACTTAGAATATAAGAAACCCACAGTGTAGTACATAGTTTATGAGTGAGTTGCACAGAAAAACTTAGAATATGAGAAACGCACAGTGTAGTACATAGTATATGAGTGAGTTGCACTGAAAAACTTAGAATATAAGAAACTCACAGTGTAGTACATAGTATATGAGTGAGTTGCACTGAAAAACTTAGAATGTAAGAAACGCACAGTGTAGTACATAGTATATGAGTGAGTTGCACTGAAAAACTTAGAATATAAGAAACGCACAGTGTAGTACATAGTATATGAGTGAGTTGCACTGAAAAACTTAGAATTTACTGAAAAACCCGCATTACACGAAATGCACAGTGTAGTACATAGTATATGAGTGAGTTGCACTGAAAAACTTAGAATATAAGAATCGCACAGTGTAGTACATATTATATGAGTGAGTTGCACTGAAAAATTTAGAAAATAAGAAAAGCACAGTGTAGTACATAGTATATGAGTGAGTTGCACTGAAAAACTTAGAATATAAGAAACGCACAGTGTAGTACATAGTATATGAGTGAGTTGCACTGAAAAACTTAGAATATAAGAAACGCACAGTGTAGTACATAGTATATGAGTGAGTTGCACTGAAAAACTTAGAATATAAGAAACGCACAGTGTAGTACATAGTATATGAGTGAGTTGCACTGAAAAACATAGAATATAAGAAACGCACAGTGTAGTACATAGTATATGAGTGAGTTGCACTGAAAAACTTAGAATATAAGAAACGCACAGTGTAGTACATAGTATATGACTGAGTTGCACTGAAAAACTTAGAATATAAGAAACGCACAGTGTAGTACATAGTATATGAGTGAGTTGCACTGAAAAACTTAGAATATAAGAAACGCACAGTGTAGTACATAGTATATGAGTGAGTTGCACTGAAAAACTTTGAATATAAGAAACGCACAGTGTAGTACTTAGTATATGAGTGATTTGCACTGAAAAACTTAGAATATAAGAAACGCACAGTGTAGTACATAGTATATGAGTGAGTTGCACTGAAAAACTTAGAATATAAGAAACGCACAGTGTAGTATATAGTATATGAGTGAGTTGCACTGAAAAACTTAGAATGTAAGAAACGCACAGTGTAGTACGTAGTATATGAGTGAGTTGCACTGAAAAACTTAGAATATAAGAAACGCACAATATAGTATATAGTATATGAATGAGTTGCACTGAAAAACTTAGAATTTACAGAAAAACCCGCATTACAGGAAATGCACAGTGTAGTACATAGTATATGAGTGAGTTGCACTGAAAAACTTAGAATATAAGAAACGCACAGTGTAGTACATAATATATGAGTGAGTTGCACTGAAAAACTTAGAATATAAGAAACCCACAGTGTAGTACATAGTATATGAGTGAGTTGCACTGAAAAACTTAGAATATGAGAAACGCACAGTGTAGTACATAGTATATGAGTGAGTTGCACTGAAAAACTTAGAATATAAGAAACTCACAGTGTAGTACATAGTATATGAGTGAGTTGCACTGAAAAACTTAGAATGTAAGAAACTCACAGTGTAGTACATAGTATATGAGTGAGTTGCACTGAAAAACTTAGAATATAAGAAACGCACAGTGTAGTACATAGTATATGAGTGAGTTGCACTGAAAAACTTAGAATATGAGAATCGCACAGTGTAGTACATATTATATGAGTGAGTTGCACTGAAAAACTTAGAATATAAGAAACCCACAGTGTAGTACATAGTTTATGAGTGAGTTGCACAGAAAAACTTAGAATATGAGAAACGCACAGTGTAGTACATAGTATATGAGTGAGTTGCACTGAAAAACTTAGAATGTAAGAAACGCACAGTGTAGTACATAGTATATGAGTGAGTTGCACTGAAAAACTTAGAATATAAGAAACGCACAGTGTAGTACATAGTATATGAGTGAGTTGCACTGAAAAACTTAGAATAGAAGAAACGCACAGTGTAGTACATAGTATATGAGTGAGTTGCACTGAAAAACTTAGAATGTAAGAAACGCACAGTGTAGTACATAGTATATGAGTGAGTTGCACTGAAAAACTTAGAATATAAGAAACGCACAGTGTAGTACATAGTATATGAGTGAGTTGCACTGAAAAACTTAGAATAGAAGAAACGCACAGTGTAGTACATAGTATATGAGTGAGTTGCACTGAAAAACTTAGAATATAAGAAACGCACAGTGTAGTACATAGTATATGAGTGAGTTGCACTGAAAAACTTAGAATATAAGAAACGCACAGTGTAGTACATAGTATATGAGTGAGTTGCACTGAAAAACATAGAATATAAGAAACGCACAGTGTAGTACATAGTATATGAGTGAGTTGCACTGAAAAACTTAGAATATAAGAAACGCACAGTGTAGTACATAGTATATGAGTGAGTTGCACTGAAAAACTTAGAATATAAGAAACGCACAGTCTAGTACATAGTATATGAGTGAGTTGCACTGAAAAACTTAGAATTTAAGAAACGCACAGTGTAGTACATAGTATATGAGTGAGTTGCACTGAAAAACTTAGAATATAAGAAACGCACAGTGTAGTACATAGTATATGAGTGAGTTGCACTGAAAAACTTAGAATATAAGAAACGCACAGTGTAGTACATAGTATATGAGTGAGTTGCACTGAAAAACTTAGAATATAAGAAACGCACAGTGTAGTACATAGTATATGAGTGAGTTGCACTGAAAAACTTAGAATATAAGAAACGCACAGTGTAGTACATAGTATATGAGTGAGTTGCACTGAAAAACTTAGAATTTACTGAAAAACCCGCATTACAGGATGCACAGTGTAGTACATAGTATATGAGTGAGTTGCACTGAAAAACTTAGAATTTACTGAAAAACCCGCATTACACGAAATGCACAGTGTAGTACATAGTATATGAGTGAGTTGCACTGAAAAACTTAGAATAGAAGAAACGCACAGTGTAGTACATAGTATATGAGTGAGTTGCACTGAAAAACTTAGAATATAAGAAACGCACAGTGTAGTACATAGTATATGAGTGAGTTGCACTGAAAAACTTAGAATATAAGAAACGCACAGTGTAGTATATAGTATATGAGTGAGTTGCACTGAAAAACTTAGAATGTAAGAAACGCACAGTGTAGTACGTAGTATATGAGTGAGTTGCACTGAAAAACTTAGAATATAAGAAACGCACAGTATAGTATATAGTATATGAATGAGTTGCACTGAAAAACTTAGAATTTACTGAAAAACCCGCATTACACGAAATGCACAGTGTAGTACATAGTATATGAGTGAGTTGCACTGAAAAACTTAGAATATAAGAATCGCACAGTGTAGTACATATTATATGAGTGAGTTGCACTGAAAAACTTAGAATATAAGAAACCCACAGTGTAGTACATAGTTTATGAGTGAGTTGCACAGAAAAACTTAGAATATGAGAAACGCACAGTGTAGTACATAGTATATGAGTGAGTTGCACTGAAAAACTTAGAATATAAGAAACTCACAGTGTAGTACATAGTATATGAGTGAGTTGCACTGAAAAACTTAGAATGTAAGAAACGCACAGTGTAGTACATAGTATATGAGTGAGTTGCACTGAAAAACTTAGAATATAAGAAACGCACAGTGTAGTACATAGTATATGAGTGAGTTGCACTGAAAAACTTAGAATTTACTGAAAAACCCGCATTACACGAAATGCACAGTGTAGTACATAGTATATGAGTGAGTTGCACTGAAAAACTTAGAATATAAGAATCGCACAGTGTAGTACATATTATATGAGTGAGTTGCACTGAAAAATTTAGAATATAAGAAAAGCACAGTGTAGTACATAGTATATGAGTGAGTTGCACTGAAAAACTTAGAATATAAGAAACGCACAGTGTAGTACATAGTATATGAGTGAGTTGCACTGAAAAACTTAGAATATAAGAAACGCACAGTGTAGTACATAGTATATGAGTGAGTTGCACTGAAAAACTTAGAATATAAGAAACGCACAGTGTAGTACATAGTATATGAGTGAGTTGCACTGAAAAACATAGAATATAAGAAACGCACAGTGTAGTACATAGTATATGAGTGAGTTGCACTGAAAAACTTAGAATATAAGAAACGCACAGTGTAGTACATAGTATATGACTGAGTTGCACTGAAAAACTTAGAATATAAGAAACGCACAGTGTAGTACATAGTATATGAGTGAGTTGCACTGAAAAACTTAGAATATAAGAAACGCACAGTGTAGTATATAGTATATGAGTGAGTTGCACTGAAAAACTTAGAATGTAAGAAACGCACAGTGTAGTACGTAGTATATGAGTGAGTTGCACTGAAAAACTTAGAATATAAGAAACGCACAATATAGTATATAGTATATGAATGAGTTGCACTGAAAAACTTAGAATTTACAGAAAAACCCGCATTACACGAAATGCACAGTGTAGTACATAGTATATGAGTGAGTTGCACTGAAAAACTTAGAATATAAGAAACGCACAGTGTAGTACATAATATATGAGTGAGTTGCACTGAAAAACTTAGAATATAAGAAACCCACAGTGTAGTACATAGTATATGAGTGAGTTGCACTGAAAAACTTAGAATATGAGAAACGCACAGTGTAGTACAGAGTATATGAGTGAGTTGCACTGAAAAACTTAGAATATAAGAAACTCACAGTGTAGTACATAGTATATGAGTGAGTTGCACTGAAAAACTTAGAATGTAAGAAACTCACAGTGTAGTACATAGTATATGAGTGAGTTGCACTGAAAAACTTAGAATATAAGAAACGCACAGTGTAGTACATAGTATATGAGTGAGTTGCACTGAAAAACTTAGAATATGAGAATCGCACAGTGTAGTACATATTATATGAGTGAGTTGCACTGAAAAACTTAGAATATAAGAAACCCACAGTGTAGTACATAGTTTATGAGTGAGTTGCACAGAAAAACTTAGAATATGAGAAACGCACAGTGTAGTACATAGTATATGAGTGAGTTGCACTGAAAAACTTAGAATATAAGAAACTCACAGTGTAGTACATAGTATATGAGTGAGTTGCACTGAAAAACTTAGAATGTAAGAAACGCACAGTGTAGTACATAGTATATGAGTGAGTTGCACTGAAAAACTTAGAATATAAGAAACGCACAGTGTAGTACATAGTATATGAGTGAGTTGCACTGAAAAACTTAGAATAGAAGAAACGCACAGTGTAGTACATAGTATATGAGTGAGTTGCACTGAAAAACTTAGAATATAAGAAACGCACAGTGTAGTACATAGTATATGAGTGAGTTGCACTGAAAAACTTAGAATATAAGAAACGCACAGTGTAGTACATAGTATATGAGTGAGTTGCACTGAAAAACATAGAATATAAGAAACGCACAGTGTAGTACATAGTATATGAGTGAGTTGCACTGAAAAACTTAGAATATAAGAAACGCACAGTGTAGTACATAGTATATGAGTGAGTGCACTGAAAAACTTAGAATATAAGAAACGCACAGTCTAGTACATAGTATATGAGTGAGTTGCACTGAAAAACTTAGAATTTAAGAAACGCACAGTGTAGTACATAGTATATGAGTGAGTTGCACTGAAAAACTTAGAATATAAGAAACGCACAGTGTAGTACATAGTATATGAGCGAGTTGCACTGAAAAACTTAGAATATAAGAAACGCACAGTGTAGTACATAGTATATGAGTGAGTTGCACTGAAAAAGTTAGAATATAAGAAACGTACAGTGTAGTACATAGTATATGAGTGAGTTGCACTGAAAAACTTAGAATATAAGAAACGCACAGTGTAGTACATAGTATATGAGTGAGTTGCACTGAAAAACTTAGAATTTAATGAAAAACCCGCATTACAGGAAATGCACAGTGTAGTACATAGTATATGAGTGAGTTGCACTGAAAAACTTAGAATATAAGAATCGCACAGTGTAGTACATATTATATGAGTGAGTTGCACTGAAAAATTTAGAATATAAGAAAAAAACAGTGTAGTACATAGTATATGAGTGAGTTGCACTGAAAAACTTAGAATATAAGAAACGCACAGTGTAGTACATAGTATATGAGTGAGTTGCACTGAAAAACTTAGAATATAAGAAACGCACAGTGTAGTACATAGTATATGAGTGAGTTGCACTGAAAAACATAGAATATAAGAAACGCACAGTGTAGTACATAGTATATGAGTGAGTTGCACTGAAAAACTTAGAATATAAGAAACGCACAGTGTAGTACATAGTATATGACTGAGTTGCACTGAAAAACTTAGAATATAAGAAACGCACAGTGTAGTACATAGTATATGAGTGAGTTGCACTGAAAAACTTAGAATATAAGAAACGCACAGTGTAGTACATAGTATATGAGTGAGTTGCACTGAAAAACTTAGAATATAAGAAACGCACAGTGTAGTACTTAGTATATGAGTGAGTTGCACTGAAAAACTTAGAATATAAGAAACGCACAGTGTAGTACATAGTATATGAGTGAGTTGCACTGAAAAACTTAGAATATAAGAAACGCACAGTGTAGTATATAGTATATGAGTGAGTTGCACTGAAAAACTTAGAATGTAAGAAACGCACAGTGTAGTACGTAGTATATGAGTGAGTTGCACTGAAAAACTTAGAATATAAGAAACGCACAATATAGTATATAGTATATGAATGAGTTGCACTGAAAAACTTAGAATTTACAGAAAAACCCGCATTACACGAAATGCACAGTGTAGTACATAGTATATGAGTGAGTTGCACTGAAAAACTTAGAATATAAGAAACGCACAGTGTAGTACATAATATATGAGTGAGTTGCACTGAAAAACTTCGAATATAAGAAACCCACAGTGTAGTACATAGTATATGAGTGAGTTGCACTGAAAAACTTAGAATATGAGAAACGCACAGTGTAGTACATAGTATATGAGTGAGTTGCACTGAAAAACTTAGAATATAAGAAACTCACAGTGTAGTACATAGTATATGAGTGAGTTGCACTGAAAAACTTAGAATGTAAGAAACTCACAGTGTAGTACATAGTATATGAGTGAGTTGCACTGAAAAACTTAGAATATAAGAAACACACAGTGTAGTACATAGTATATGAGTGAGTTGCACTGAAAAACTTAGAATTTACTGAAAAACCCGCATTACACGAAATGCACAGTGTAGTACATAGTATATGAGTGAGTTGCACTGAAAAACTTAGAATAGAAGAAACGCACAGTGTAGTACATAGTATATGAGTGAGTTGCACTGAAAAACTTAGAATATAAGAAACGCACAGTGTAGTACATAGTATATGAGTGAGTTGCACTGAAAAACTTAGAATATAAGAAACGCACAGTGTAGTATATAGTATATGAGTGAGTTGCACTGAAAAACTTAGAATGTAAGAAACGCACAGTGTAGTACGTAGTATATGAGTGAGTTGCACTGAAAAACTTAGAATATAAGAAACGCACAGTATAGTATATATATATGAATGAGTTGCACTGAAAAACTTAGAATTTACTGAAAAACCCGCATTACACGAAATGCACAGTGTAGTACATAGTATATGAGTGAGTTGCACTGAAAAACTTAGAATATAAGAATCGCACAGTGTAGTACATATTATATGAGTGAGTTGCACTGAAAAACTTAGAATATAAGAAACCCACAGTGTAGTACATAGTTTATGAGTGAGTTGCACAGAAAAACTTAGAATATGAGAAACGCACAGTGTAGTACATAGTATATGAGTGAGTTGCACTGAAAAACTTAGAATATAAGAAACTCACAGTGTAGTACATAGTATATGAGTGAGTTGCACTGAAAAACTTAGAATGTAAGAAACGCACAGTGTAGTACATAGTATATGAGTGAGTTGCACTGAAAAACTTAGAATATAAGAAACGCACAGTGTAGTACATAGTATATGAGTGAGTTGCACTGAAAAACTTAGAATTTACTGAAAAACCCGCATTACACGAAATGCACAGTGTAGTACATAGTATATGAGTGAGTTGCACTGAAAAACTTAGAATATAAGAATCGCACAGTGTAGTACATATTATATGAGTGAGTTGCACTGAAAAATTTAGAATATAAGAAAAGCACAGTGTAGTACATAGTATATGAGTGAGTTGCACTGAAAAACTTAGAATATAAGAAATGCACAGTGTAGTACATAGTATATGAGTGAGTTGCACTGAAAAACTTAGAATATAAGAAACGCACAGTGTAGTACATAGTATATGAGTGAGTTGCACTGAAAAACTTAGAATATAAGAAACGCACAGTGTAGTACATAGTATATGAGTGAGTTGCACTGAAAAACATAGAATATAAGAAACGCACAGTGTAGTACATAGTATATGAGTGAGTTGCACTGAAAAACTTAGAATATAAGAAACGCACAGTGTAGTACATAGTATATGACTGAGTTGCACTGAAAAACTTAGAATATAAGAAACACACAGTGTAGTACATAGTATATGAGTGAGTTGCACTGAAAAACTTAGAATATAAGAAACGCACAGTGTAGTACATAGTATATGAGTGAGTTGCACTGAAAAACTTAGAATATAAGAAACGCACAGTGTAGTACTTAGTATATGATTGAGTTGCACTGAAAAACTTAGAATATAAGAAACGCACAGTGTAGTACATAGTATATGAGTGAGTTGCACTGAAAAACTTAGAATATAAGAAACGCACAGTGTAGTATATAGTATATGAGTGAGTTGCACTGAAAAACTTAGAATGTAAGAAACGCACAGTGTAGTACGTAGTATATGAGTGAGTTGCACTGAAAAACTTAGAATATAAGAAACGCACAATATAGTATATAGTATATGAATGAGTTGCACTGAAAAACTTAGAATTTACAGAAAAACCCGCATTACACGAAATGCACAGTGTAGTACATAGTATATGAGTGAGTTGCACTGAAAAACTTAGAATATAAGAAACGCACAGTGTAGTACATAATATATGAGTGAGTTGCACTGAAAAACTTAGAATATAAGAAACCCACAGTGTAGTACATAGTATATGAGTGAGTTGCACTGAAAAACTTAGAATATGAGAAACGCACAGTGTAGTACATAGTATATGAGTGAGTTGCACTGAAAAACTTAGAATATAAGAAACTCACAGTGTAGTACATAGTATATGAGTGAGTTGCACTGAAAAACTTAGAATATAAGAAACGCACAGTGTAGTACATAGTATATGAGTGAGTTGCACTGAAAAACTTAGAATTTACTGAAAAACCCGCATTACACGAAATGCACAGTGTAGTACATAGTATATGAGTGAGTTGCACTGAAAAACTTAGAATATAAGAATCGCACAGTGTAGTACATATTATATGAGTGAGTTGCACTGAAAAATTTAGAATATAAGAAAAGCACAGTGTAGTACATAGTATATGAGTGAGTTGCACTGAAAAACTTAGAATATAAGAAACGCACAGGGTAGTACATAGTATATGAGTGAGTTGCACTGAAAAACTTAGAATATAAGAAACACACAGTGTAGTACATAGTATATGAGTGAGTTGCACTGAAAAACTTAGAATATAAGAAACGCACAGTGTAGTACATAGTATATGAGTGAGTTGCACTGAAAAACATAGAATATAAGAAACGCACAGTGTAGTACATAGTATATGAGTGAGTTGCACTGAAAAACTTAGAATATAAGAAACGCACAGTGTAGTACATAGTATATGAGTGAGTTGCACTGAAAAACTTAGAATATAAGAAACGCACAGTCTAGTACATAGTATATGAGTGAGTTGCACTGAAAAACTTAGAATTTAAGAAACGCACAGTGTAGTACATAGTATATGAGCGAGTTGCACTGAAAAACTTAGAATATAAGAAACGCACAGTGTAGTACATAGTATATGAGTGAGTTGCACTGAAAAAGTTAGAATATAAGAAACGTACAGTGTAGTACATAGTATATGAGTGAGTTGCACTGAAAAACTTAGAATATAAGAAACGCACAGTGTAGTACATAGTATATGAGTGAGTTGCACTGAAAAACTTAGAATTTACTGAAAAACCCGCATTACAGGAAATGCACAGTGTAGTACATAGTATATGAGTGAGTTGCACTGAAAAACTTAGAATATAAGAAACGCACAGTGTAGTACATAGTATATGAGTGAGTTGCACTGAAAAACTTAGAATAGAAGAAACGCACAGTGTAGTACATAGTATATGAGTGAGTTGCACTGAAAAACTTAGAATATAAGAAACGCACAGTGTAGTACATAGTATATGAGTGAGTTGCACTGAAAAACTTAGAATATAAGAAACGCACAGTGTAGTATATAGTATATGAGTGAGTTGCACTGAAAAACTTAGAATGTAAGAAACGCACAGTGTAGTACGTAGTATATGAGTGAGTTGCACTGAAAAACTTAGAATATAAGAAACGCACAGTATAGTATATAGTATATGAATGAGTTGCACTGAAAAACTTAGAATTTACTGAAAAACCCGCATTACACGAAATGCACAGTGTAGTACATAGTATATGAGTGAGTTGCACTGAAAAACTTAGAATATAAGAAACGCACAGTGTAGTACATAATATATGAGTGAGTTGCACTGAAAAACTTAGAATATAAGAAACCCACAGTGTAGTACATAGTTTATGAGGGAGTTGCACAGAAAAACTTAGAATATGAGAAACGCACAGTGTAGTACATAGTATATGAGTGAGTTGCACTGAAAAACTTAGAATATAAGAAACTCACAGTGTAGTACATAGTATATGAGTGAGTTGCACTGAAAAACTTAGAATGTAAGAAACGCACAGTGTAGTACATAGTATATGAGTGAGTTGCACTCAAAAACTTAGAATATAAGAAACGCACAGTGTAGTACATAGTTTATGAGTGAGTTGCACTGAAAAACTTAGAATTTACTGAAAAACCCGCATTACACGAAATGCACAGTGTAGTACATAGTATATGAGTGAGTTGCACTGAAAAACTTAGAATATAAGAATCGCACAGTGTAGTACATATTATATGAGTGAGTTGCACTGAAAAATTTAGAATATAAGAAAAGCACAGTGTAGTACATAGTATATGAGTGAGTTGCACTGAAAAACTTAGAATATAAGAAACGCACAGTGTAGTACATAGTATATGAGTGAGTTGCACTGAAAAACTTAGAATATAAGAAACGCACAGTGTAGTACATAGTATATGAGTGAGTTGCACTGAAAAACTTAGAATATAAGAACCGCACAGTGTAGTACATAATATATGAGTGAGTTGCACTGAAAAACTTAGAATATAAGAAACCCACAGTGTAGTACATAGTTTATGAGGGAGTTGCACAGAAAAACTTAGAATATGAGAAACGCACAGTGTAGTACATAGTATATGAGTGAGTTGCACTGAAAAACTTAGAATATAAGAAACTCACAGTGTAGTACATAGTATATGAGTGAGTTGCACTGAAAAACTTAGAATGTAAGAAACGCACAGTGTAGTACATAGTATATGAGTGAGTTGCACTGAATAACTTAGAATATAAGAAACGCACAGTGTAGTACATAGTATATGAGTGAGTTGCACTGAAAAACTTAGAATTTACTGAAAAACCCGCATTACACGAAATGCACAGTGTAGTACATAGTATATGAGTGAGTTGCACTGAAAAACTTAGAATATAAGAATCGCACAGTGTAGTACATATTATATGAGTGAGTTGCACTGAAAAATTTAGAATATAAGAAAAGCACAGTGTAGTACATAGTATATGAGTGAGTTGCACTGAAAAACTTAGAATATAAGAAACGCACAGTGTAGTACATAGTATATGAGTGAGTTGCACTGAAAAACATAGAATATAAGAAACGCACAGTGTAGTACATAGTATATGAGTGAGTTGCACTGAAAAACTTAGAATATAAGAAACGCACAGTGTAGTACATAGTATATGAGTGAGTTGCACTGAAAAACTTAGAATATAAGAAACGCACAGTGTAGTACATAGTATATGAGAGAGTTGCACTGAAAAACTTAGAATATAAGAAACGCACAGTGTAGTACATAGTATATGAGTGAGTTGCACTGAAAAACTTAGAATATAAGAAACGCACAGTGTAGTACTTAGTATATGAGTGAGTTGCACTGAAAAACTTAGAATATAAGAAACGCACAGTGTAGTACATAGTATATGAGTGAGTTGCACTGAAAAACTTAGAATATAAGAAACGCACAGTGTAGTACATAGTATATGAGTGAGTTGCACTGAAAAACTTAGAATATAAGAAACGCACAGTGTAGTACATAGTATATGAGTGAGTTGCACTGAAAAACTTAGAATTTAAGAAACGCACAGTGTAGTACATAGTATATGAGTGAGTTGCACTGAAAAACTTAGAATATAAGAAACGCACAGTGTAGTACAGAGTATATGAGTGAGTTGCACTGAAAAACTTAGAATATAAGAAACGCACAGTGTAGTACATAGTATATGAGTGAGTTGCACTGAAAAACTTAGAATATAAGAAACGCACAGTGTAGTACATAGTATATGAGTGAGTTGCACTGAAAAACTTAGAATATTAGAAACGCACAGTGTAGTACATAGTATATGAGTGAGTTGCACTGAAAAACTTAGAATATAAGAAAGGCACAGTGTAGTACATAGTATATGAGTGAGTTGCACTGAAAAACTTAGAATATAAGAAACGCACAGTGTAGTATGTAGTATATGAGTGAGTTGCACTGAAAAACTTAGAATGTAAGAAACGCACAGTGTAGTACGTAGTATATGAGTGAGTTGCACTGAAAAACTTAGAATATAAGAAACGCACAGTGTAGTACATAGTATATGAGTGAGTTGCACTGAAAAACTTAGAATATAAGAAACGCACAGTATAGTACATAGTATATGAATGAGTTGCACTGAAAAACTTAGAATTTACTGAAAAACCCGCATTACACGAAATGCACAGTGTAGTACATAGTATATGAGTGAGTTGCACTGAAAAACTTAGAATATAAGAAACGCACAGTGTAGTACATAATATATGAGTGAGTTGCACTGAAAAACTTAGAATATAAGAAACGCACAGTGTAGTACATAGTATATGAGTGAGTTGCACTGAAAAACTTAGAATATAAGAAACGCACAGTGTAGTACATAGTATAAGAGTGAGTTGCACTGAAAAACTTAGAATATTAGAAACGCACAGTGTAGTACATAGTATATGAGTGAGTTGCACTGAAAAACTTAGAATATAAGAAACGCACAGTGTAGTACATAGTATATGAGTGAGTTGCACTGAAAAACTTAGAATTTACTGA
Source organism: Mus caroli (assembly GCF_978045245.1). Taxonomy (NCBI): domain Eukaryota; kingdom Metazoa; phylum Chordata; class Mammalia; order Rodentia; family Muridae; genus Mus; species Mus caroli. The sequence goes on along the minus strand of NW_028227290.1, from coordinate 1,798,979 downwards.
AAAACCCGCATTACAGGATGCACAGTGTAGTACATAGTATATGAGTGAGTTGCACTGAAAAACTTAGAATTTACTGAAAAACCCGCATTACACGAAATGCACAGTGTAGTACATAGTATATGAGTGAGTTGCACTGAAAAACTTAGAATAGAAGAAACGCACAGTGTAGTACATAGTATATGAGTGAGTTGCACTGAAAAACTTAGAATATAAGAAACGCACAGTGTAGTACATAGTATATGAGTGAGTTGCACTGAAAAACTTAGAATATAAGAAACGCACAGTGTAGTATATAGTATATGAGTGAGTTGCACTGAAAAACTTAGAATGTAAGAAACGCACAGTGTAGTACGTAGTATATGAGTGAGTTGCACTGAAAAACTTAGAATATAAGAAACGCACAGTATAGTATATAGTATATGAATGAGTTGCACTGAAAAACTTAGAATTTACTGAAAAACCCGCATTACACGAAATGCACAGTGTAGTACATAGTATATGAGTGAGTTGCACTGAAAAACTTAGAATATAAGAATCGCACAGTGTAGTACATATTATATGAGTGAGTTGCACTGAAAAACTTAGAATATAAGAAACCCACAGTGTAGTACATAGTTTATGAGTGAGTTGCACAGAAAAACTTAGAATATGAGAAACGCACAGTGTAGTACATAGTATATGAGTGAGTTGCACTGAAAAACTTAGAATATAAGAAACTCACAGTGTAGTACATAGTATATGAGTGAGTTGCACTGAAAAACTTAGAATGTAAGAAACGCACAGTGTAGTACATAGTATATGAGTGAGTTGCACTGAAAAACTTAGAATATAAGAAACGCACAGTGTAGTACATAGTATATGAGTGAGTTGCACTGAAAAACTTAGAATTTACTGAAAAACCCGCATTACACGAAATGCACAGTGTAGTACATAGTATATGAGTGAGTTGCACTGAAAAACTTAGAATATAAGAATCGCACAGTGTAGTACATATTATATGAGTGAGTTGCACTGAAAAGTTTAGAATATAAGAAAAGCACAGTGTAGTACATAGTATATGAGTGAGTTGCACTGAAAAACTTAGAATATAAGAAACGCACAGTGTAGTACATAGTATATGAGTGAGTTGCACTGAAAAACTTAGAATATAAGAAACGCACAGTGTAGTACATAGTATATGAGTGAGTTGCACTGAAAAACTTAGAATATAAGAAACGCACAGTGTAGTACATAGTATATGAGTGAGTTGCACTGAAAAACATAGAATATAAGAAACGCACAGTGTAGTACATAGTATATGAGTGAGTTGCACTGAAAAACTTAGAATATAAGAAACGCACAGTGTAGTACATAGTATATGACTGAGTTGCACTGAAAAACTTAGAATATAAGAAACGCACAGTGTAGTACATAGTATATGAGTGAGTTGCACTGAAAAACTTAGAATATAAGAAACGCACAGTGTAGTACATAGTATATGAGTGAGTTGCACTGAAAAACTTAGAATATAAGAAACGCACAGTGTAGTACTTAGTATATGAGTGAGTTGCACTGAAAAACTTAGAATATAAGAAACGCACAGTGTAGTACATAGTATATGAGTGAGTTGCACTGAAAAACTTAGAATATAAGAAACGCACAGTGTAGTATATAGTATATGAGTGAGTTGCACTGAAAAACTTAGAATGTAAGAAACGCACAGTGTAGTACGTAGTATATGAGTGAGTTGCACTGAAAAACTTAGAATATAAGAAACGCACAATATAGTATATAGTATATGAATGAGTTGCACTGAAAAACTTAGAATTTACAGAAAAACCCGCATTACACGAAATGCACAGTGTAGTACATAGTATATGAGTGAGTTGCACTGAAAAACTTAGAATATAAGAAACGCACAGTGTAGTACATAATATATGAGTGAGTTGCACTGAAAAACTTAGAATATAAGAAACCCACAGTGTAGTACATAGTATATGAGTGAGTTGCACTGAAAAACTTAGAATATGAGAAACGCACAGTGTAGTACAGAGTATATGAGTGAGTTGCACTGAAAAACTTAGAATATAAGAAACTCACAGTGTAGTACATAGTATATGAGTGAGTTGCACTGAAAAACTTAGAATGTAAGAAACTCACAGTGTAGTACATAGTATATGAGTGAGTTGCACTGAAAAACTTAGAATATAAGAAACGCACAGTGTAGTACATAGTATATGAGTGAGTTGCACTGAAAAACTTAGAATATGAGAATCGCACAGTGTAGTACATATTATATGAGTGAGTTGCACTGAAAAACTTAGAATATAAGAAACCCACAGTGTAGTACATAGTTTATGAGTGAGTTGCACAGAAAAACTTAGAATATGAGAAACGCACAGTGTAGTACATAGTATATGAGTGAGTTGCACTGAAAAACTTAGAATATAAGAAACTCACAGTGTAGTACATAGTATATGAGTGAGTTGCACTGAAAAACTTAGAATGTAAGAAACGCACAGTGTAGTACATAGTATATGAGTGAGTTGCACTGAAAAACTTAGAATATAAGAAACGCACAGTGTAGTACATAGTATATGAGTGAGTTGCACTGAAAAACTTAGAATAGAAGAAACGCACAGTGTAGTACATAGTATATGAGTGAGTTGCACTGAAAAACTTAGAATATAAGAAACGCACAGTGTAGTACATAGTATATGAGTGAGTTGCACTGAAAAACTTAGAATATAAGAAACGCACAGTGTAGTACATAGTATATGAGTGAGTTGCACTGAAAAACATAGAATATAAGAAACGCACAGTGTAGTACATAGTATATGAGTGAGTTGCACTGAAAAACTTAGAATATAAGAAACGCACAGTGTAGTACATAGTATATGAGTGAGTTGCACTGAAAAACTTAGAATATAAGAAACGCACAGTCTAGTACATAGTATATGAGTGAGTTGCACTGAAAAACTTAGAATTTAAGAAACGCACAGTGTAGTACATAGTATATGAGTGAGTTGCACTGAAAAACTTAGAATATAAGAAACGCACAGTGTAGTACATAGTATATGAGCGAGTTGAACTGAAAAACTTAGAATATAAGAAACGCACAGTGTAGTACATAGTATATGAGTGAGTTGCACTGAAAAAGTTAGAATATAAGAAACGTACAGTGTAGTACATAGTATATGAGTGAGTTGCACTGAAAAACTTAGAATATAAGAAACGCACAGTGTAGTACATAGTATATGAGTGAGTTGCACTGAAAAACTTAGAATTTACTGAAAAACCCGCATTACAGGAAATGCACAGTGTAGTACATAGTATATGAGTGAGTTGCACTGAAAAACTTAGAATATAAGAAACGCACAGTGTAGTACATAGTATATGAGTGAGTTGCACTGAAAATCTTAGAATTTACTGAAAAACCCGCATTACACGAAATGCACAGTGTAGTACATAGTATATGAGTGAGTTGCACTGAAAAACTTAGAATATAAGAATCGCACAGTGTAGTACATATTATATGAGTGAGTTGCACTGAAAAATTTAGAATATAAGAAAAAAACAGTGTAGTACATAGTATATGAGTGAGTTGCACTGAAAAACTTAGAATATAAGAAACGCACAGTGTAGTACATAGTATATGAGTGAGTTGCACTGAAAAACTTAGAATATAAGAAACGCACAGTGTAGTACATAGTATATGAGTGAGTTGCACTGAAAAACATAGAATATAAGAAACGCACAGTGTAGTACATAGTATATGAGTGAGTTGCACTGAAAAACTTAGAATATAAGAAACGCACAGTGTAGTACATAGTATATGACTGAGTTGCACTGAAAAACTTAGAATATAAGAAACGCACAGTGTAGTACATAGTATATGAGTGAGTTGCACTGAAAAACTTAGAATATAAGAAACGCACAGTGTAGTACATAGTATATGAGTGAGTTGCACTGAAAAACTTAGAATATAAGAAACGCACAGTGTAGTACTTAGTATATGAGTGAGTTGCACTGAAAAACTTAGAATATAAGAAACGCACAGTGTAGTACATAGTATATGAGTGAGTTGCACTGAAAAACTTAGAATATAAGAAACGCACAGTGTAGTATATAGTATATGAGTGAGTTGCACTGAAAAACTTAGAATGTAAGAAACGCACAGTGTAGTACGTAGTATATGAGTGAGTTGCACTGAAAAACTTAGAATATAAGAAACGCACAATATAGTATATAGTATATGAATGAGTTGCACTGAAAAACTTAGAATTTACAGAAAAACCCGCATTACACGAAATGCACAGTGTAGTACATAGTATATGAGTGAGTTGCACTGAAAAACTTAGAATATAAGAAACGCACAGTGTAGTACATAATATATGAGTGAGTTGCACAGAAAAACTTCGAATATAAGAAACCCACAGTGTAGTACATAGTATATGAGTGAGTTGCACTGAAAAACTTAGAATATGAGAAACGCACAGTGTAGTACATAGTATATGAGTGAGTTGCACTGAAAAACTTAGAATATAAGAAACTCACAGTGTAGTACATAGTATATGAGTGAGTTGCACTGAAAAACTTAGAATGTAAGAAACTCACAGTGTAGTACATAGTATATGAGTGAGTTGCACTGAAAAACTTAGAATATAAGAAACGCACAGTGTAGTACATAGTATATGAGTGAGTTGCACTGAAAAACTTAGAATTTACTGAAAAACCCGCATTACACGAAATGCACAGTGTAGTACATAGTATATGAGTGAGTTGCACTGAAAAACTTAGAATAGAAGAAACGCACAGTGTAGTACATAGTATATGAGTGAGTTGCACTGAAAAACTTAGAATATAAGAAACGCACAGTGTAGTACATAGTATATGAGTGAGTTGCACTGAAAAACTTAGAATATAAGAAACGCACAGTGTAGTATATAGTATATGAGTGAGTTGCACTGAAAAACTTAGAATGTAAGAAACGCACAGTGTAGTACGTAGTATATGAGTGAGTTGCACTGAAAAACTTAGAATATAAGAAACGCACAGTATAGTATATATATATGAATGAGTTGCACTGAAAAACTTAGAATTTACTGAAAAACCCGCATTACACGAAATGCACAGTGTAGTACATAGTATATGAGTGAGTTGCACTGAAAAACTTAGAATATGAGAAACGCACAGTGTAGTACAGAGTATATGAGTGAGTTGCACTGAAAAACTTAGAATATAAGAAACTCACAGTGTAGTACATAGTATATGAGTGAGTTGCACTGAAAAACTTAGAATGTAAGAAACTCACAGTGTAGTACATAGTATATGAGTGAGTTGCACTGAAAAACTTAGAATATAAGAAACGCACAGTGTAGTACATAGTATATGAGTGAGTTGCACTGAAAAACTTAGAATATGAGAATCGCACAGTGTAGTACATATTATATGAGTGAGTTGCACTGAAAAACTTAGAATATAAGAAACCCACAGTGTAGTACATAGTTTATGAGTGAGTTGCACAGAAAAACTTAGAATATGAGAAACGCACAGTGTAGTACATAGTATATGAGTGAGTTGCACTGAAAAACTTAGAATATAAGAAACTCACAGTGTAGTACATAGTATATGAGTGAGTTGCACTGAAAAACTTAGAATGTAAGAAACGCACAGTGTAGTACATAGTATATGAGTGAGTTGCACTGAAAAACTTAGAATATAAGAAACGCACAGTGTAGTACATAGTATATGAGTGAGTTGCACTGAAAAACTTAGAATAGAAGAAACGCACAGTGTAGTACATAGTATATGAGTGAGTTGCACTGAAAAACTTAGAATATAAGAAACGCACAGTGTAGTACATAGTATATGAGTGAGTTGCACTGAAAAACTTAGAATATAAGAAACGCACAGTGTAGTACATAGTATATGAGTGAGTTGCACTGAAAAACATAGAATATAAGAAACGCACAGTGTAGTACATAGTATATGAGTGAGTTGCACTGAAAAACTTAGAATATAAGAAACGCACAGTGTAGTACATAGTATATGAGTGAGTTGCACTGAAAAACTTAGAATATAAGAAACGCACAGTCTAGTACATAGTATATGAGTGAGTTGCACTGAAAAACTTAGAATTTAAGAAACGCACAGTGTAGTACATAGTATATGAGTGAGTTGCACTGAAAAACTTAGAATATAAGAAACGCACAGTGTAGTACATAGTATATGAGCGAGTTGCACTGAAAAACTTAGAATATAAGAAACGCACAGTGTAGTACATAGTATATGAGTGAGTTGCACTGAAAAAGTTAGAATATAAGAAACGTACAGTGTAGTACATAGTATATGAGTGAGTTGCACTGAAAAACTTAGAATATAAGAAACGCACAGTTTAGTACATAGTATATGAGTGAGTTGCACTGAAAAACTTAGAATTTACTGAAAAACCCGCATTACAGGAAATGCACAGTGTAGTACATAGTATATGAGTGAGTTGCACTGAAAAACTTAGAATATAAGAAACGCACAGTGTAGTACATAGTATATGAGTGAGTTGCACTGAAAATCTTAGAATTTACTGAAAAACCCGCATTACACGAAATGCACAGTGTAGTACATAGTATATGAGTGAGTTGCACTGAAAAACTTAGAATATAAGAATCGCACAGTGTAGTACATATTATATGAGTGAGTTGCACTGAAAAATTTAGAATATAAGAAAAAAACAGTGTAGTACATAGTATATGAGTGAGTTGCACTGAAAAACTTAGAATATAAGAAACGCACAGTGTAGTACATAGTATATGAGTGAGTTGCACTGAAAAACTTAGAATATAAGAAACGCACAGTGTAGTACATAGTATATGAGTGAGTTGCACTGAAAAACATAGAATATAAGAAACGCACAGTGTAGTACATAGTATATGAGTGAGTTGCACTGAAAAACTTAGAATATAAGAAACGCACAGTGTAGTACATAGTATATGACTGAGTTGCACTGAAAAACTTAGAATATAAGAAACGCACAGTGTAGTACATAGTATATGAGTGAGTTGCACTGAAAAACTTAGAATATAAGAAACGCACAGTGTAGTACATAGTATATGAGTGAGTTGCACTGAAAAACTTAGAATATAAGAAACGCACAGTGTAGTACTTAGTATATGAGTGAGTTGCACTGAAAAACTTAGAATATAAGAAACGCACAGTGTAGTACATAGTATATGAGTGAGTTGCACTGAAAAACTTAGAATATAAGAAACGCACAGTGTAGTATATAGTATATGAGTGAGTTGCACTGAAAAACTTAGAATGTAAGAAACGCACAGTGTAGTACGTAGTATATGAGTTGCACTGAAAAACTTAGAATATAAGAAACGCACAATATAGTATATAGTATATGAATGAGTTGCACTGAAAAACTTAGAATTTACAGAAAAACCCGCATTACACGAAATGCACAGTGTAGTACATAGTATATGAGTGAGTTGCACTGAAAAACTTAGAATATAAGAAACGCACAGTGTAGTACATAATATATGAGTGAGTTGCACTGAAAAACTTCGAATATAAGAAACCCACAGTGTAGTACATAGTATATGAGTGAGTTGCACTGAAAAACTTAGAATATGAGAAACGCACAGTGTAGTACATAGTATATGAGTGAGTTGCACTGAAAAACTTAGAATATAAGAAACTCACAGTGTAGTACATAGTATATGAGTGAGTTGCACTGAAAAACTTAGAATGTAAGAAACTCACAGTGTAGTACATAGTATATGAGTGAGTTGCACTGAAAAACTTAGAATATAAGAAACGCACAGTGTAGTACATAGTATATGAGTGAGTTGCACTGAAAAACTTAGAATTTACTGAAAAACCCGCATTACACGAAATGCACAGTGTAGTACATAGTATATGAGTGAGTTGCACTGAAAAACTTAGAATAGAAGAAACGCACAGTGTAGTACATAGTATATGAGTGAGTTGCACTGAAAAACTTAGAATATAAGAAACGCACAGTGTAGTACATAGTATATGAGTGAGTTGCACTGAAAAACTTAGAATATAAGAAACGCACAGTGTAGTATATAGTATATGAGTGAGTTGCACTGAAAAACTTAGAATGTAAGAAACGCACAGTGTAGTACGTAGTATATGAGTGAGTTGCACTGAAAAACTTAGAATATAAGAAACGCACAGTATAGTATATATATATGAATGAGTTGCACTGAAAAACTTAGAATTTACTGAAAAACCCGCATTACACGAAATGCACAGTGTAGTACATAGTATATGAGTGAGTTGCACTGAAAAACTTAGAATATAAGAATCGCACAGTGTAGTACATATTATATGAGTGAGTTGCACTGAAAAACTTAGAATATAAGAAACCCACAGTGTAGTACATAGTTTATGAGTGAGTTGCACAGAAAAACTTAGAATATGAGAAACGCACAGTGTAGTACATAGTATATGAGTGAGTTGCACTGAAAAACTTAGAATATAAGAAACTCACAGTGTAGTACATAGTATATGAGTGAGTTGCACTGAAAAACTTAGAATGTAAGAAACGCACAGTGTAGTACATAGTATATGAGTGAGTTGCACTGAAAAACTTAGAATATAAGAAACGCACAGTGTAGTACATAGTATATGAGTGAGTTGCACTGAAAAACTTAGAATTTACTGAAAAACCCGCATTACACGAAATGCACAGTGTAGTACATAGTATATGAGTGAGTTGCACTGAAAAACTTAGAATATAAGAATCGCACAGTGTAGTACATATTATATGAGTGAGTTGCACTGAAAAATTTAGAATATAAGAAAAGCACAGTGTAGTACATAGTATATGAGTGAGTTGCACTGAAAAACTTAGAATATAAGAAATGCACAGTGTAGTACATAGTATATGAGTGAGTTGCACTGAAAAACTTAGAATATAAGAAACGCACAGTGTAGTACATAGTATATGAGTGAGTTGCACTGAAAAACTTAGAATATAAGAAACGCACAGTGTAGTACATAGTATATGAGTGAGTTGCACTGAAAAACATAGAATATAAGAAACGCACAGTGTAGTACATAGTATATGAGTGAGTTGCACTGAAAAACTTAGAATATAAGAAAAGCACAGTGTAGTACATAGTATATGACTGAGTTGCACTGAAAAACTTAGAATATAAGAAACACACAGTGTAGTACATAGTATATGAGTGAGTTGCACTGAAAAACTTAGAATATAAGAAACGCACAGTGTAGTACATAGTATATGAGTGAGTTGCACTGAAAAACTTAGAATATAAGAAACGCACAGTGTAGTACTTAGTATATGAGTGAGTTGCACTGAAAAACTTAGAATATAAGAAACGCACAGTGTAGTACATAGTATATGAGTGAGTTGCACTGAAAAACTTAGAATATAAGAAACGCACAGTGTAGTATATAGTATATGAGTGAGTTGCACTGAAAAACTTAGAATGTAAGAAACGCACAGTGTAGTACGTAGTATATGAGTGAGTTGCACTGAAAAACTTAGAATATAAGAAACGCACAATATAGTATATAGTATATGAATGAGTTGCACTGAAAAACTTAGAATTTACAGAAAAACCCGCATTACACGAAATGCACAGTGTAGTACATAGTATATGAGTGAGTTGCACTGAAAAACTTAGAATATAAGAAACGCACAGTGTAGTACATAATATATGAGTGAGTTGCACTGAAAAACTTAGAATATAAGAAACCCACAGTGTAGTACATAGTATATGAGTGAGTTGCACTGAAAAACTTAGAATATGAGAAACGCACAGTGTAGTACATAGTATATGAGTGAGTTGCACTGAAAAACTTAGAATATAAGAAACTCACAGTGTAGTACATAGTATATGAGTGAGTTGCACTGAAAAACTTAGAATATAAGAAACGCACAGTGTAGTACATAGTATATGAGTGAGTTGCACTGAAAAACTTAGAATTTACTGAAAAACCCGCATTACACGAAATGCACAGTGTAGTACATAGTATATGAGTGAGTTGCACTGAAAAACTTAGAATATAAGAATCGCACAGTGTAGTACATATTATATGAGTGAGTTGCACTGAAAAATTTAGAATATAAGAAAAGCACAGTGTAGTACATAGTATATGAGTGAGTTGCACTGAAAAACTTAGAATATAAGAAACGCACAGGGTAGTACATAGTGTATGAGTGAGTTGCACTGAAAAACTTAGAATATAAGAAACACACAGTGTAGTACATAGTATATGAGTGAGTTGCACTGAAAAACTTAGAATATAAGAAACGCACAGTGTAGTACATAGTATATGAGTGAGTTGCACTGAAAAACATAGAATATAAGAAACGCACAGTGTAGTACATAGTATATGAGTGAGTTGCACTGAAAAACTTAGAATATAAGAAACGCACAGTGTAGTACATAGTATATGAGTGAGTTGCACTGAAAAACTTAGAATATAAGAAACGCACAGTCTAGTACATAGTATATGAGTGAGTTGCACTGAAAAACTTAGAATTTAAGAAACGCACAGTGTAGTACATAGTATATGAGCGAGTTGCACTGAAAAACTTAGAATATAAGAAACGCACAGTGTAGTACATAGTATATGAGTGAGTTGCACTGAAAAAGTTAGAATATAAGAAACGTACAGTGTAGTACATAGTATATGAGTGAGTTGCACTGAAAAACTTAGAATATAAGAAACGCACAGTGTAGTACATAGTATATGAGTGAGTTGCACTGAAAAACTTAGAATTTACTGAAAAACCCGCATTACAGGAAATGCACAGTGTAGTACATAGTATATGAGTGAGTTGCACTGAAAAACTTAGAATATAAGAAACGCACAGTGTAGTACATAGTATATGAGTGAGTTGCACTGAAAAACTTAGAATAGAAGAAACGCACAGTGTAGTACATAGTATATGAGTGAGTTGCACTGAAAAACTTAGAATATAAGAAACGCACAGTGTAGTACATAGTATATGAGTGAGTTGCACTGAAAAACTTAGAATATAAGAAACGCACAGTGTAGTATATAGTATATGAGTGAGTTGCACTGAAAAACTTAGAATGTAAGAAACGCACAGTGTAGTACGTAGTATATGAGTGAGTTGCACTGAAAAACTTAGAATATAAGAAACGCACAGTATAGTATATAGTATATGAATGAGTTGCACTGAAAAACTTAGAATTTACTGAAAAACCCGCATTACACGAAATGCACAGTGTAGTACATAGTATATGAGTGAGTTGCACTGAAAAACTTAGAATATAAGAAACGCACAGTGTAGTACATAATATATGAGTGAGTTGCACTGAAAAACTTAGAATATAAGAAACCCACAGTGTAGTACATAGTTTATGAGGGAGTTGCACAGAAAAACTTAGAATATGAGAAACGCACAGTGTAGTACATAGTATATGAGTGAGTTGCACTGAAAAACTTAGAATATAAGAAACTCACAGTGTAGTACATAGTATATGAGTGAGTTGCACTGAAAAACTTAGAATATAAGAAACGCACAGTGTAGTACATAGTATATGAGTGAGTTGCACTGAAAAACTTAGAATATAAGAAACGCACAGTGTAGTACATAGTATATGAGTGAGTTGCACTGAAAAACTTAGAATATAAGAAACGCACAGTGTAGTACATAGTATATGAGTGAGTTGCACTGAAAAACTTAGAATATAAGAAACGCACAGTGTAGTACATAGTATATGAGTGAGTTGCACTGAAAAACTTAGAATATAAGAAACGCACAGTGTAGTACATAATATATGAGTGAGTTGCACTGAAAAACTTAGAATTTACTGAAAAACCCGCATTACACGAAATGCACAGTGTAGTACATAGTATATGAGTGAGTTGCACTGAAAAACTTAGAATATAAGAATCGCACAGTGTAGTACATATTATATGAGTGAGTTGCACTGAAAAATTTAGAATATAAGAAAAGCACAGTGTAGTACATAGTATATGAGTGAGTTGCACTGAAAAACTTAGAATATAAGAAACGCACAGTGTAGTACATAGTATATGAGTGAGTTGCACTGAAAAACTTAGAATATAAGAAACGCACAGTGTAGTACATAGTATATGAGTGAGTTGCACTGAAAAACTTAGAATATAAGAAACGCACAGTGTAGTACATAATATATGAGTGAGTTGCACTGAAAAACTTAGAATATAAGAAACCCACAGTGTAGTACATAGTTTATGAGGGAGTTGCACAGAAAAACTTAGAATATGAGAAACGCACAGTGTAGTACATAGTATATGAGTGAGTTGCACTGAAAAACTTAGAATATAAGAAACTCACAGTGTAGTACATAGTATATGAGTGAGTTGCACTGAAAAACTTAGAATGTAAGAAACGCACAGTGTAGTACATAGTATATGAGTGAGTTGCACTGAAAAACTTAGAATATAAGAAACGCACAGTGTAGTACATAGTATATGAGTGAGTTGCACTGAAAAACTTAGAATTTACTGAAAAACCCGCATTACACGAAATGCACAGTGTAGTACATAGTATATGAGTGAGTTGCACTGAAAAACTTAGAATATAAGAATCGCACAGTGTAGTACATATTATATGAGTGAGTTGCACTGAAAAATTTAGAATATAAGAAAAGCACAGTGTAGTACATAGTATATGAGTGAGTTGCACTGAAAAACTTAGAATATAAGAAACGCACAGTGTAGTACATAGTATATGAGTGAGTTGCACTGAAAAACATAGAATATAAGAAACGCACAGTGTAGTACATAGTATATGAGTGAGTTGCACTGAAAAACTTAGAATATAAGAAACGCACAGTGTAGTACATAGTATATGAGTGAGTTGCACTGAAAAACTTAGAATATAAGAAACGCACAGTGTAGTACATAGTATATGAGAGAGTTGCACTGAAAAACTTAGAATATAAGAAACGCACAGTGTAGTACATAGTATATGAGTGAGTTGCACTGAAAAACTTAGAATATAAGAAACGCACAGTGTAGTACTTAGTATATGAGTGAGTTGCACTGAAAAACTTAGAATATAAGAAACGCACAGTGTAGTACATAGTATATGAGTGAGTTGCACTGAAAAACTTAGAATATAAGAAACGCACAGTGTAGTATATAGTATATGAGTGAGTTGCACTGAAAAAATTAGAATGTAAGAAACGCACAGTGTAGTACGTAGTATATGAGTGAGTTGCACTGAAAAACTTAGAATATAAGAAACGCACAGTCTAGTACATAGTATATGAGTGAGTTGCACAGAAAAACTTAGAATATAAGAAACGCACAGTGTAGTACATAGTATATGAGTGAGTTGCACTGAAAAACTTAGAATAGAAGAAACGCACAGTGTAGTACATAGTATATGAGTGAGTTGCACTGAAAAACTTAGAATATAAGAAACGCACAGTGTAGTACATAGTATATGAGTGAGTTGCACTGAAAAACTTAGACTTTACTGAAAAACCCGCATTACACGAAATGCACAGTGTAGTACATAGTATATGAGTGAGTTGCACTGAAAAACTTAGAATATAAGAATCGCACAGTGTAGTACATATTATATGAGTGAGTTGCACTGAAAAATTTAGAATATAAGAAAAGCACAGTGTAGTACATAGTATATGAGTGAGTTGCACTGAAAAACTTAGAATATAAGAAACGCACAGTGTAGTACATAGTATATGAGTGAGTTGCACTGAAAAACTTAGAATATAAGAAACGCACAGTGTAGTACATAGTATATGAGTGAGTTGCACTGAAAAACTTAGAATATAAGAAACGCACAGTGTAGTACATAGTATATGAGTGAGTTGCACTGAAAAACATAGAATATAAGAAACGCACAGTGTAGTACATAGTATATGAGTGAGTTGCACTGAAAAACTTAGAATATAAGAAACGCACAGTGTAGTACATAGTATATGACTGAGTTGCACTGAAAAACTTAGAATATAAGAAACGCACAGTGTAGTACATAGTATATGAGTGAGTTGCACTGAAAAACTTAGAATATAAGAAACGCACAGTGTAGTACATAGTATATGAGTGAGTTGCACTGAAAAACTTAGAATATAAGAAACGCACAGTGTAGTACTTAGTATATGAGTGAGTTGCACTGAAAAACTTAGAATATAAGAAACGCACAGTGTAGTACATAGTATATGAGTGAGTTGCACTGAAAAACTTAGAATATAAGAAACGCACAGTGTAGTATATAGTATATGAGTGAGTTGCACTGAAAAACTTAGAATGTAAGAAACGCACAGTGTAGTACGTAGTATATGAGTGAGTTGCACTGAAAAACTTAGAATATAAGAAACGCACAATATAGTATATAGTATATGAATGAGTTGCACTGAAAAACTTAGAATTTACAGAAAAACCCGCATTACACGAAATGCACAGTGTAGTACATAGTATATGAGTGAGTTGCACTGAAAAACTTAGAATATAAGAAACGCACAGTGTAGTACATAATATATGAGTGAGTTGCACTGAAAAACTTAGAATATAAGAAACCCACAGTGTAGTACATAGTATATGAGTGAGTTGCACTGAAAAACTTAGAATATAAGAAACTCACAGTGTAGTACATAGTATATGAGTGAGTTGCACTGAAAAACTTAGAATGTAAGAAACTCACAGTGTAGTACATAGTATATGAGTGAGTTGCACTGAAAAACTTAGAATATAAGAAACGCACAGTGTAGTACATAGTATATGAGTGAGTTGCACTGAAAAACTTAGAATTTACTGAAAAACCCGCATTACACGAAATGCACAGTGTAGTACATAGTATATGAGTGAGTTGCACTGAAAAACTTAGAATATAAGAATCGCACAGTGTAGTACATATTATATGAGTGAGTTGCACTGAAAATTTAGAATATAAGAAAAGCACAGTGTAGTACATAGTATATGAGTGAGTTGCACTGAAAAACTTAGAATATAAGAAACGCACAGGGTAGTACATAGTATATGAGTGAGTTGCACTGAAAAACTTAGAATATAAGAAACACACAGTGTAGTACATAGTATATGAGTGAGTTGCACTGAAAAACTTAGAATATAAGAAACGCACAGTGTAGTACATAGTATATGAGTGAGTTGCACTGAAAAACATAGAATATAAGAAACGCACAGTGTAGTACATAGTATATGAGTGAGTTGCACTGAAAAACTTAGAATATAAGAAACGCACAGTGTAGTACATAGTATATGAGTGAGTTGCACTGAAAAACTTAGAATATAAGAAACGCACAGTCTAGTACATAGTATATGAGTGAGTTGCACTGAAAAACTTAGAATTTAAGAAACGCACAGTGTAGTACATAGTATATGAGCGAGTTGCACTGAAAAACTTAGAATATAAGAAACGCACAGTGTAGTACATAGTATATGAGTGAGTTGCACTGAAAAAGTTAGAATATAAGAAACGTACAGTGTAGTACATAGTATATGAGTGAGTTGCACTGAAAAACTTAGAATATAAGAAACGCACAGTGTAGTACATAGTATATGAGTGAGTTGCACTGAAAAACTTAGAATTTACTGAAAAACCCGCATTACAGGAAATGCACAGTGTAGTACATAGTATATGAGTGAGTTGCACTGAAAAACTTAGAATATAAGAAACGCACAGTGTAGTACATAGTATATGAGTGAGTTGCACTGAAAAACTTAGACTTTACTGAAAAACCCTCATTACACGAAATGCACAGTGTAGTACATAGTATATGAGTGAGTTGCACTGAAAAACTTAGAATATAAGAATCGCACAGTGTAGTACATATTATATGAGTGAGTTGCACTGAAAAATTTAGAATATAAGAAAAGCACAGTGTAGTACATAGTATATGAGTGAGTTGCACTGAAAAACTTAGAATATAAGAAACGCACATTGTAGTACATAGTATATGAGTGAGTTGCACTGAAAAACTTAGAATATAAGAAACGCACAGTGTAGTACATAGTATATGAGTGAGTTGCACTGAAAAACTTAGAATATAAGAAACGCACAGTGTAGTACATAGTATATGAGTGAGTTGCACTGAAAAACATAGAATATAAGAAACGCACAGTGTAGTACATAGTATATGAGTGAGTTGCACTGAAAAACTTAGAATATAAGAAACGCACAGTGTAGTACATAGTATATGACTGAGTTGCACTGAAAAACTTAGAATATAAGAAACACACAGTGTAGTACATAGTATATGAGTGAGTTGCACTGAAAAACTTAGAATATAAGAAACGCACAGTGTAGTACATAGTATATGAGTGAGTTGCACTGAAAAACTTAGAATATAAGAAACGCACAGTGTAGTACTTAGTATATGAGTGAGTTGCACTGAAAAACTTAGAATATAAGAAACGCACAGTGTAGTACATAGTATATGAGTGAGTTGCACTGAAAAACTTAGAATATAAGAAACGCACAGTGTAGTATATAGTATATGAGTGAGTTGCACTGAAAAACTTAGAATATAAGAAACGCACAATATAGTATATAGTATATGAATGAGTTGCACTGAAAAACTTAGAATTTACAGAAAAACCCGCATTACACGAAATGCACAGTGTAGTACATAGTATATGAGTGAGTTGCACTGAAAAACTTAGAATATAAGAAACGCACAGTGTAGTACATAATATATGAGTGAGTTGCACTGAAAAACTTAGAATATAAGAAACCCACAGTGTAGTACATAGTATATGAGTGAGTTGCACTGAAAAACTTAGAATATAAGAAACTCACAGTGTAGTACATAGTATATGAGTGAGTTGCACTGAAAAACTTAGAATGTAAGAAACTCACAGTGTAGTACATAGTATATGAGTGAGTTGCACTGAAAAACTTAGAATATAAGAAACGCACAGTGTAGTACATAGTATATGAGTGAGTTGCACTGAAAAACTTAGAATTTACTGAAAAACCCGCATTACACGAAATGCACAGTGTAGTACATAGTATATGAGTGAGTTGCACTGAAAAACTTAGAATATAAGAATCGCACAGTGTAGTACATATTATATGAGTGAGTTGCACTGAAAAACTTAGAATATAAGAAACGCACAGTGTAGTACATAGTATATGAGTGAGTTGCACTGAAAAACTTAGACTTTACTGAAAAACCCGCATTACACGAAATGCACAGTGTAGTACATAGTATATGAGTGAGTTGCACTGAAAAACTTAGAATATAAGAATCGCACAGTGTAGTACATATTATATGAGTGAGTTGCACTGAAAAATTTAGAATATAAGAAAAGCACAGTGTAGTACATAGTATATGAGTGAGTTGCACTGAAAAACTTAGAATATAAGAAACGCACAGTGTAGTACATAGTATATGAGTGAGTTGCACTGAAAAACTTAGAATATAAGAAACGCACAGTGTAGTACATAGTATATGAGTGAGTTGCACTGAAAAACTTAGAATATAAGAAACGCACAGTGTAGTACATAGTATATGAGTGAGTTGCACTGAAAAACATAGAATATAAGAAACGCACAGTGTAGTACATAGTATATGAGTGAGTTGCACTGAAAAACTTAGAATATAAGAAACGCACAGTGTAGTACATAGTATATGACTGAGTTGGACTGAAAAATTTAGAATATAAGAAACACACAGTGTAGTACATAGTATATGAGTGAGTTGCACTGAAAAACTTAGAATATAAGAAACGCACAGTGTAGTACATAGTATATGAGTGAGTTGCACTGAAAAACTTAGAATATAAGAAACGCACAGTGTAGTACTTAGTATATGAGTGAGTTGCACTGAAAAACTTAGAATATAAGAAACGCACAGTGTAGTACATAGTATATGAGTGAGTTGCACTGAAAAACTTAGAATATAAGAAACGCACAGTGTAGTATATAGTATATGAGTGAGTTGCACTGAAAAACTTAGAATGTAAGAAACGCACAGTGTAGTACGTAGTATATGAGTGAGTTGCACTGAAAAACTTAGAATATAAGAAACGCACAATATAGTATATAGTATATGAATGAGTTGCACTGAAAAACTTAGAATTTACAGAAAAACCCGCATTACACGAAATGCACAGTGTAGTACATAGTATATGAGTGAGTTGCACTGAAAAACTTAGAATATAAGAAACGCACAGTGTAGTACATAATATATGAGTGAGTTGCACTGAAAAACTTAGAATATAAGAAACCCACAGTGTAGTACATAGTATATGAGTGAGTTGCACTGAAAAACTTAGAATATAAGAAACTCACAGTGTAGTACATAGTATATGAGTGAGTTGCACTGAAAAACTTAGAATGTAAGAAACTCACAGTGTAGTACATAGTATATGAGTGAGTTGCACTGAAAAACTTAGAATATAAGAAACGCACAGTGTAGTACATAGTATATGAGTGAGTTGCACTGAAAAACTTAGAATTTACTGAAAAACCCGCATTACACGAAATGCACAGTGTAGTACATAGTATATGAGTGAGTTGCACTGAAAAACTTAGAATATAAGAATCGCACAGTGTAGTACATATTATATGAGTGAGTTGCACTGAAAAATTTAGAATATAAGAAAAGCACAGTGTAGTACATAGTATATGAGTGAGTTGCACTGAAAAACTTAGAATATAAGAAACGCACAGGGTAGTACATAGTATATGAGTGAGTTGCACTGAAAAACTTAGAATATAAGAAACACACAGTGTAGTACATAGTATATGAGTGAGTTGCATTGAAAAACTTAGAATATAAGAAACGCACAGTGTAGTACATAGTATATGAGTGAGTTGCACTGAAAAACATAGAATATAAGAAACGCACAGTGTAGTACATAGTATATGAGTGAGTTGCACTGAAAAACTTAGAATATAAGAAACGCACAGTGTAGTACATAGTATATGAGTGAGTTGCACTGAAAAACTTAGAATATAAGAAACGCACAGTCTAGTACATAGTATATGAGTGAGTTGCACTGAAAAACTTAGAATTTAAGAAACGCACAGTGTAGTACATAGTATATGAGCGAGTTGCACTGAAAAACTTAGAATATAAGAAACGCACAGTGTAGTACATAGTATATGAGTGAGTTGCACTGAAAAAGTTAGAATATAAGAAACGTACAGTGTAGTACATAGTATATAAGTGAGTTGCACTGAAAAACTTAGAATATAAGAAACGCACAGTGTAGTACATAGTATATGAGTGAGTTGCACTGAAAAACTTAGAATTTACTGAAAAACCCGCATTACAGGAAATGCACAGTGTAGTACATAGTATATGAGTGAGTTGCACTGAAAAACTTAGAATATAAGAAACGCACAGTGTAGTACATAGTATATGAGTGAGTTGCACTGAAAAACTTAGAATAGAAGAAACGCACAGTGTAGTACATAGTATATGAGTGAGTTGCACTGAAAAACTTAGAATATAAGAAACGCACAGTGTAGTACATAGTATATGAGTGAGTGCACTGAAAAACTTAGAATATAAGAAACGCACAGTGTAGTATATAGTATATGAGTGAGTTGCACTGAAAAACTTAGAATATAAGAAACGCACAGTATAGTATATAGTATATGAATGAGTTGCACTGAAAAACTTAGAATTTACTGAAAAACCCGCATTACACGAAATGCACAGTGTAGTACATAGTATATGAGTGAGTTGCACTGAAAAACTTAGAATATAAGAAACGCACAGTGTAGTACATAATATATGAGTGAGTTGCACTGAAAAACTTAGAATATAAGAAACCCACAGTGTAGTACATAGTTTATGAGTGAGTTGCACAGAAAAACTTAGAATATGAGAAACGCACAGTGTAGTACATAGTATATGAGTGAGTTGCACTGAAAAACTTAGAATATAAGAAACTCACAGTGTAGTACATAGTATATGAGTGAGTTGCACTGAAAAACTTAGAATGTAAGAAACGCACAGTGTAGTACATAGTATATGAGTGAGTTGCACTGAAAAACTTAGAATATAAGAAACGCACAGTGTAGTACATAGTATATGAGTGAGTTGCACTGAAAAACTTAGAATTTACTGAAAAACCCGCATTACACGAAATGCACAGTGTAGTACATAGTATATGAGTGAGTTGCACTGAAAAACTTAGAATATAAGAATCGCACAGTGTAGTACATATTATATGAGTGAGTTGCACTGAAAAATTTAGAATATAAGAAAAGCACAGTGTAGTACGTAGTATATGAGTGAGTTGCACTGAAAAACTTAGAATATAAGAAACGCACAGTGTAGTACATAGTATATGAGTGAGTTGCACTGAAAAACTTAGAATATAAGAAACGCACAGTGTAGTACATAGTATATGAGTGAGTTGCACTGAAAAACTTAGAATATAAGAAACGCACAGTGTAGTACATAGTAAATGAGTGAGTTGCACTGAAAAACATAGAATATAAGAAACGCACAGTGTAGTACATAGTATATGAGTGAGTTGCACTGAAAAACTTAGAATATAAGAAACGCACAGTGTAGTACATAGTATATGAGTGAGTTGCACTGAAAAACTTAGAATATAAGAAACGCACAGTGTAGTACATAGTATATGAGAGAGTTGCACTGAAAAACTTAGAATATAAGAAACGCACAGTGTAGTACATAGTATATGAGTGAGTTGCACTGAAAAACTTAGAATATAAGAAACGCACAGTGTAGTACTTAGTATATGAGTGAGTTGCACTGAAAAACTTAGAATATAAGAAACGCACAGTGTAGTACATAGTATATGAGTGAGTTGCACTGAAAAACTTAGAATATAAGAAACGCACAGTGTAGTATATAGTATATGAGTGAGTTGCACTGAAAAAATTAGAATGTAAGAAACGCACAGTGTAGTATGTAGTATATGAGTGAGTTGCACTGAAAAACTTAGAATATAAGAAACGCACCATATAGTATATAGTATATGAATGAGTTGCACTGAAAAACTTAGAATTTACTGAAAAACCCGCATTACACGAAATGCACAGTGTAGTACATAGTATATGAGTGAGTTGCACTGAAAAACTTAGAATATAAGAAACGAACAGTGTAGTACATAATATATGAGTGAGTTGCACTGAAAAACTTAGAATATAAGAAACCCACAGTGTAGTACATAGTATATGAGTGAGTTGCACTGAAAAACTTAGAATATAAGAAACGCACAGTGTAGTACATAGTATATGAGTGAGTTGCACTGAAAAACTTAGAATATAAGAAACTCACAGTGTAGTACATAGTATATGAGTGAGTTGCACTGAAAAACTTAGAATGTAAGAAACTCACAGTGTAGTACATAGTATATGAGTGAGTTGCACTGAAAAACTTAGAATTTAAGAAACGCACAGTGTAGTACATAGTATATGAGTGAGTTGCACTGAAAAACTTAGAATTTACTGAAAAACCCGCATTACACGAAATGCACAGTGTAGTACATAGTATATGAGTGAGTTGCACTGAAAAACTTAGAATATAAGAATCGCACAGTGTAGTACATATTATATGAGTGAGTTGCACTGAAAAATTTAGAATATAAGAAAAGCACAGGGTAGTACATAGTATATGAGTGAGTTGCACTGAAAAACTTAGAATATAAGAAACGCACAGGGTAGTACATAGTATATGAGTGAGTTGCACTGAAAAACTTAGAATATAAGAAACACACAGTGTAGTACATAGTATATGAGTGAGTTGCACTGAAAAACTTAGAATATAAGAAACGCACAGTGTAGTACATAGTATATGAGTGAGTTGCACTGAAAAACATAGAATATAAGAAACGCACAGTGTAGTACATAGTATATGAGTGAGTTGCACTGAAAAACTTAGAATATAAGAAACGCACAGTGTAGTACATAGTATATGAGTGAGTTGCACTGAAAAACTTAGAATATAAGAAACGCACAGTCTAGTACATAGTATATGAGTGAGTTGCACTGAAAAACTTAGAATTTAAGAAACGCACAGTGTAGTACATATTATATGAGTGAGTTGCACTGAAAAACTTAGAATATAAGAAACGCACAGTGTAGTACATAGTATATGAGCGAGTTGCACTGAAAAACTTAGAATATAAGAAACGCACAGTGTAGTACATAGTATATGAGTGAGTTGCACTGAAAAAGTTAGAATATAAGAAACGTACAGTGTAGTACATAGTATATGAGTGGGTTGCACTGAAAAACTTAGAATATAAGAAACGCACAGTGTAGTACATAGTATATGAGTGAGTTGCACTGAAAAACTTAGAATTTACTGAAAAACCCGCATTACAGGAAATGCACAGTGTAGTACATAGTATATGAGTGAGTTGCACTGAAAAACTTAGAATATAAGAAACGCACAGTGTAGTACATAGTATATGAGTGAGTTGCACTGAAAAACTTAGAATATAAGAAACGCACAGTGTAGTACATAGTATATGAGTCAGTTGCACTGAAAAACTTAGAATATAAGAAACGCACAGTGTAGTACATAGTGTATGAGTGAGTTGCACTGAAAAACTTAGAATATAAGAAACGCACAGTGTAGTACATAGTATATGAGTGAGTTGCACTGAAAAACTTAGAATTTACTGAAAAACCCGCATTACACGAAATCCACAGTGTAGTACATAGTATATGAGTGAGTTGCACTGAAAAACTTAGAATATAAGAAACGCACAGTGTAGTACATAGTATATGAGTGAGTTGCACTGAAAAACTTAGAATATAAGAAACGCACAGTGTAGTACATAGTATATGAGTGAGTTGCACTGAAAAACTTAGAATATAAGAAACGCACAGTGTAGTACATAGTATATGAGTGAGTTGCACTGAAAAACTTAGAATATAAGAAACGCACAGTGTAGTACATAGTATATGAGTGAGTTGCACTGAAAAACTTAGAATATAAGAAACGCACAGTATAGTACATAGTATATGAGTGAGTTGCACTGAAAAACTTAGAATATAAGAAACGCACAGTGTAGTACATAGTATATGAGTGAGTTGCACTGAAAAACTTAGAATATAAGAAACGCACAATATAGGACATAGTATATGAATGAGTTGCACTGAAAAACTTAGAATTTACTGAAAAACCCGCATTACACGAAATGCACAGTGTAGTACATAGTATATGAGTGAGTTGCACTGAAAAACTTAGAATATAAGAAACGCACAGTGTAGTACATAGTATATGAGTGAGTTGCACTGAAAAACATAGAATATAAGAAACGCACAGTGTAGTACATAGTATATGAGTGAGTTGCACTGAAAAACTTAGAATATAAGAAACGCACAGTGTAGTACATAGTATATGACTGAGTTGCACTGAAAAACTTAGAATATAAGAAACACACAGTGTAGTACATAGTATATGAGTGAGTTGCACTGAAAAACTTAGAATATAAGAAACGCACAGTGTAGTACATAGTATATGAGTGAGTTGCACTGAAAAACTTAGAATATAAGAAACGCACAGTGTAGTACTTAGTATATGAGTGAGTTGCACTGAAAAACTTAG
Organism: Mus caroli; assembly: GCF_978045245.1. Lineage (NCBI taxonomy): Eukaryota > Metazoa > Chordata > Mammalia > Rodentia > Muridae > Mus > Mus caroli. The sequence goes on along the minus strand of NW_028227290.1, from coordinate 1,775,439 downwards.
AATATAAGAAACGCACAGTGTAGTACATAGTATATGAGTGAGTTGCACTGAAAAACTTAGAATATAAGAAACGCACAGTGTAGTATATAGTATATGAGTGAGTTGCACTGAAAAACTTAGAATGTAAGAAACGCACAGTGTAGTACGTAGTATATGAGTGAGTTGCAATGAAAAACTTAGAATATAAGAAACGCACAATATAGTATATAGTATATGAATGAGTTGCACTGAAAAACTTAGAATTTACAGAAAAACCCGCATTACACGAAATGCACAGTGTAGTACATAGTATATGAGTGAGTTGCACTGAAAAACTTAGAATATAAGAAACGCACAGTGTAGTACATAATATATGAGTGAGTTGCACTGAAAAACTTAGAATATAAGAAACCCACAGTGTAGTACATATTATATGAGTGAGTTGCACTGAAAAACTTAGAATATAAGAAACTCACAGTGTAGTACATAGTATATGAGTGAGTTGCACTGAAAAACTTAGAATGTAAGAAACTCACAGTGTAGTACATAGTATATGAGTGAGTTGCACTGAAAAACTTAGAATATAAGAAACGCACAGTGTAGTACATAGTATATGAGTGAGTTGCACTGAAAAACTTAGAATTTACTGAAAAACCCGCATTACACGAAATGCACAGTGTAGTACATAGTATATGAGTGAGTTGCACTGAAAAACTTAGAATATAAGAATCGCACAGTGTAGTACATATTATATGAGTGAGTTGCACTGAAAAATTTAGAATATAAGAAAAGCACAGTGTAGTACATAGTATATGAGTGAGTTGCACTGAAAAACTTAGAATATAAGAAACGCACAGGGTAGTACATAGTATATGAGTGAGTTGCACTGAAAAACTTAGAATAAGAAACACACAGTGTAGTACATAGTATATGAGTGAGTTGCATTGAAAAACTTAGAATATAAGAAACGCACAGTGTAGTACATAGTATATGAGTGAGTTGCACTGAAAAACATAGAATATAAGAAACGCACAGTGTAGTACATAGTATATGAGTGAGTTGCACTGAAAAACTTAGAATATAAGAAACGCACAGTGTAGTACATAGTATATGAGTGAGTTGCACTGAAAAACTTAGAATATAAGAAACGCACAGTCTAGTACATAGTATATGAGTGAGTTGCACTGAAAAACTTAGAATTTAAGAAACGCACAGTGTAGTACATAGTATATGAGCGAGTTGCACTGAAAAACTTAGAATATAAGAAACGCACAGTGTAGTACATAGTATATGAGTGAGTTGCACTGAAAAAGTTAGAATATAAGAAACGTACAGTGTAGTACATAGTATATAAGTGAGTTGCACTGAAAAACTAAGAATATAAGAAACGCACAGTGTAGTACATAGTATATGAGTGAGTTGCACTGAAAAACTTAGAATTTACTGAAAAACCCGCATTACAGGAAATGCACAGTGTAGTACATAGTATATGAGTGAGTTGCACTGAAAAACTTAGAATATAAGAAACGCACAGTGTAGTACATAGTATATGAGTGAGTTGCACTGAAAAACTTAGAATAGAAGAAACGCACAGTGTAGTACATAGTATATGAGTGAGTTGCACTGAAAAACTTAGAATATAAGAAACGCACAGTGTAGTACATAGTATATGAGTGAGTTGCACTGAAAAACTTAGAATATAAGAAACGCACAGTGTAGTATATAGTATATGAGTGAGTTGCACTGAAAAACTTAGAATATAAGAAACGCACAGTATAGTATATAGTATATGAATGAGTTGCACTGAAAAACTTAGAATTTACTGAAAAACCCGCATTACACGAAATGCACAGTGTAGTACATAGTATATGAGTGAGTTGCACTGAAAAACTTAGAATATAAGAAACGCACAGTGTAGTACATAATATATGAGTGAGTTGCACTGAAAAACTTAGAATATAAGAAACCCACAGTGTAGTACATAGTTTATGAGTGAGTTGCACAGAAAAACTTAGAATATGAGAAACGCACAGTGTAGTACATAGTATATGAGTGAGTTGCACTGAAAAACTTAGAATATAAGAAACTCACAGTGTAGTACATAGTATATGAGTGAGTTGCACTGAAAAACTTAGAATGTAAGAAACGCACAGTGTAGTACATAGTATATGAGTGAGTTGCACTGAAAAACTTAGAATATAAGAAACGCACAGTGTAGTACATAGTATATGAGTGAGTTGCACTGAAAAACTTAGAATTTACTGAAAAACCCGCATTACACGAAATGCACAGTGTAGTACATAGTATATGAGTGAGTTGCACTGAAAAACTTAGAATATAAGAATCGCACAGTGTAGTACATATTATATGAGTGAGTTGCACTGAAAAATTTAGAATATAAGAAAAGCACAGTGTAGTACATAGTATATGAGTGAGTTGCACTGAAAAACTTAGAATATAAGAAACGCACAGTGTAGTACATAGTATATGAGTGAGTTGCACTGAAAAACTTAGAATATAAGAAACGCACAGTGTAGTACATAGTATATGAGTGAGTTGCACTGAAAAACTTAGAATATAAGAAACGCACAGTGTAGTACATAGTAAATGAGTGAGTTGCACTGAAAAACATAGAATATAAGAAACGCACAGTGTAGTACATAGTATATGAGTGAGTTGCACTGAAAAACTTAGAATATAAGAAACGCACAGTGTAGTACATAGTATATGAGTGAGTTGCACTGAAAAACTTAGAATATAAGAAACGCACAGTGTAGTACATAGTATATGAGAGAGTTGCACTGAAAAACTTAGAATATAAGAAACGCACAGTGTAGTACATAGTATATGAGTGAGTTGCACTGAAAAACTTAGAATATAAGAAACGCACAGTGTAGTACTTAGTATATGAGTGAGTTGCACTGAAAAACTTAGAATATAAGAAACGCACAGTGTAGTACATAGTATATGAGTGAGTTGCACTGAAAAACTTAGAATATAAGAAACGCACAGTGTAGTATATAGTATATGAGTGAGTTGCACTGAAAAAATTAGAATGTAAGAAACGCACAGTGTAGTATGTAGTATATGAGTGAGTTGCACTGAAAAACTTAGAATATAAGAAACGCACCATATAGTATATAGTATATGAATGAGTTGCACTGAAAAACTTAGAATTTACTGAAAAACCCGCATTACACGAAATGCACAGTGTAGTACATAGTATATGAGTGAGTTGCACTGAAAAACTTAGAATATAAGAAACGAACAGTGTAGTACATAATATATGAGTGAGTTGCACTGAAAAACTTAGAATATAAGAAACCCACAGTGTAGTACATAGTATATGAGTGAGTTGCACTGAAAAACTTAGAATATAAGAAACGCACAGTGTAGTACATAGTATATGAGTGAGTTGCACTGAAAAACTTAGAATATAAGAAACTCACAGTGTAGTACATAGTATATGAGTGAGTTGCACTGAAAAACTTAGAATGTAAGAAACTCACAGTGTAGTACATAGTATATGAGTGAGTTGCACTGAAAAACTTAGAATATAAGAAACGCACAGTGTAGTACATAGTATATGAGTGAGTTGCACTGAAAAACTTAGAATTTACTGAAAAACCCGCATTACACGAAATGCACAGTGTAGTACATAGTATATGAGTGAGTTGCACTGAAAAACTTAGAATATAAGAATCGCACAGTGTAGTACATATTATATGAGTGAGTTGCACTGAAAAATTTAGAAATTAAGAAAAGCACAGGGTAGTACATAGTATATGAGTGAGTTGCACTGAAAAACTTAGAATATAAGAAACGCACAGGGTAGTACATAGTATATGAGTGAGTTGCACTGAAAAACTTAGAATATAAGAAACACACAGTGTAGTACATAGTATATGAGTGAGTTGCACTGAAAAACTTAGAATATAAGAAACGCACAGTGTAGTACATAGTATATGAGTGAGTTGCACTGAAAAACATAGAATATAAGAAACGCACAGTGTAGTACATAGTATATGAGTGAGTTGCACTGAAAAACTTAGAATATAAGAAACGCACAGTGTAGTACATAGTATATGAGTGAGTTGCACTGAAAAACTTAGAATATAAGAAACGCACAGTCTAGTACATAGTATATGAGTGAGTTGCACTGAAAAACTTAGAATTTAAGAAACGCACAGTGTAGTACATATTATATGAGTGAGTTGCACTGAAAAACTTAGAATATAAGAAACGCACAGTGTAGTACATAGTATATGAGCGAGTTGCACTGAAAAACTTAGAATATAAGAAACGCACAGTGTAGTACATAGTATATGAGTGAGTTGCACTGAAAAAGTTAGAATATAAGAAACGTACAGTGTAGTACATAGTATATGAGTGGGTTGCACTGAAAAACTTAGAATATAAGAAACGCACAGTGTAGTACATAGTATATGAGTGAGTTGCACTGAAAAACTTAGAATTTACTGAAAAACCCGCATTACAGGAAATGCACAGTGTAGTACATAGTATATGAGTGAGTTGCACTGAAAAACTTAGAATTTACTGAAAAACCCGCATTACACGAAATCCACAGTGTAGTACATAGTATATGAGTGAGTTGCACTGAAAAACTTAGAATATAAGAAACGCACAGTGTAGTACATAGTATATGAGTGAGTTGCACTGAAAAACTTAGAATATAAGAAACGCACAGTGTAGTACATAGTATATGAGTGAGTTGCACTGAAAAACTTAGAATATAAGAAACGCACAGTGTAGTACATAGTATATGAGTGAGTTGCACTGAAAAACTTAGAATATAAGAAACGCACAGTGTAGTACATAGTATATGAGTGAGTTGCACTGAAAAACTGAGAATATAAGAAACGCACAGTGTAGTACATAGTATATGAGTGAGTTGCACTGAAAAACTTAGAATATAAGAAACGCACAGTGTAGTACATAGTATATGAGTGAGTTGCACTGAAAAACTTAGAATATAAGAAACGCACAGTGTAGTACATAGTATATGAGTGAGTTGCACTGAAAAACTTAGAATATAAGAAACGCACAGTGTAGTACATAGTATATGAGTGAGTTGCACTGAAAAACTTAGAATATAAGAAACGCACAGTATAGTACATAGTATATGAGTGAGTTGCACTGAAAAACTTAGAATATAAGAAACGCACAGTGTAGTACATAGTATATGAGTGAGTTGCACTGAAAAACTTAGAATATAAGAAACGCACAATATAGGACATAGTATATGAATGAGTTGCACTGAAAAACTTAGAATTTACTGAAAAACCCGCATTACACGAAATGCACAGTGTAGTACATAGTATATGAGTGAGTTGCACTGAAAAACTTAGAATATAAGAAACGCACAGTGTAGTACATAGTATATGAGTGAGTTGCACTGAAAAACTTAGAATATAAGAAACGCACAGTGTAGTACATAGTATATGAGTGAGTTGCACTGAAAAACTTAGAATATAAGAAACGCACAGTGTAGTACATAGTATATGAGTGAGTTGCACTGAAAAACTTAGAATATAAGAAACGCACAGTGTAGTACATAGTATATGAGTGAGTTGCACTGAAAAACTTAGAATATAAGAAACGCACAGTGTAGTACATAGTATATGAGTGAGTTGCACTGAAAAACTTAGAATATAAGAAACGCACAGTGTAGTACATAGTATATGAGTGAGTTGCACTGAAAAACTTAGAAAATAAGAAACGCACAGTGTAGTACATAGTATATGAGTGAGTTGCACTGAAAAACTTAGAATATAAGAAACGCACAGTGTAGTACATAGTATATGAGTGAGTTGCACTGAAAAACTTAGAATATAAGAAACGCACAGTGTAGTACATAGTATATGAGTGAGTTGCACTGAAAAACTTAGAATATAAGAAACGCACAGTGTAGTACATAGTATATGAGTGAGTTGCACTGAAAAACTTAGAATATAAGAAACGCACAGTGTAGTACATAGTATATGAGTGAGTTGCACTGAAAAACATAGAATATAAAAAACGAACAGTGTAGTACATAGTATATGAGTGAGTTGCACTGAAAAACTTAGAATATAAGAAACGCACAGTGTAGTACATAGTATATGAGTGAATTGCACTGAAAAACTTAGAATATAAGAAACGCACAGTGTAGTACATAGTATATGAGTGAGTTGCACTGAAAAACTTAGAATTTAAGAAACGCACAGTGTAGTACATAGTATATGAGTGAGTTGCACTGAAAAACTTAGAATATAAGAAACGCACAGTGTAGTACATAGTATATGAGCGAGTTGCACTGAAAAACTTAGAATATAAGAAACGAACAGTGTAGTGCATAGTATATGAGTGAGTTGCACTGAAAAAGTTAGAATATAAGAAACGTACAGTGTAGTACATAGTATATGAGTGACTTGCACTGAAAAACTTAGAATATAAGAAACGCACAGTGTAGTACATAGTATATGAGTGAGTTGCACTGAAAAACCTAGAATATAAGAAACGCACAGTATAGTACATAGTATATGAATGAGTTGCACTGAAAAACTTAGAATTTACTGAAAAACCTGCATTACACGAAATGCACAGTGTAGTACATAGTATATGAGTGAGTTGCACTGAAAAACTTAGAATATAAGAAACGCACAGTGTAGTACATAGTATATGAGTGAGTTGCACTGAAAAACTTAGAATATAAGAAACGCACAGTGTAGTACATAGTATATGAGTGAGTTGCACTGAAAAACTTAGAATATAAGAAACGCACAGTGTAGTACATAGTATATGAGTGAGTTGCACTGAAAAACTTAGAATATAAGAAACGCACAGTGTAGTACATAGTATATGAGTGAGTTGCACTGAAAAACTTAGAATTTACTGAAAAACCCGCATTACACGAAATGCACAGTGTAGTACATAGTATATGAGTGAGTTGCACTGAAAAACTTAGAATATAAGAAACGCACAGTGTAGTACATAGTATATGAGTGAGTTGCACTGAAAAACTTAGAATATAAGAAATGCACAGTGTAGTACATAGTATATGAGTGAGTTGCACTGAAAAACTTAGAATATAAGAAACGCACAGTGTAGTACATAGTATATGAGTGAGTTGCACTGAAAAACTTAGAATATAAGAAACGCACAGTGTAGTACATAGTATATGAGTGAGTTGCACTGAAAAACTTGGAATATAAGAAACGCACAGTGTAGTACAAAGTATATGAGTGAGTTGCACTGAAAAACTTAGAATATAAGAAACCCACAGTGTAGTACATAGTATATGAGTGAGTTGCACTGAAAAACTTAGAATATAAGAAACGCACAGTGTAGTACATAGTATATGAGTGAGTTGCACTGAAAAACTTAGAATGTAAGAAACACACAGTGTAGTACATAGTATATGAGTGAGTTGCACTGAAAAACTTAGAATATAAGAAACACACAGTATAGTACATAGTATATGAATGAGTTGCACTGAAAAACTTAGAATTTACTGAAAAACCCGCATTACACGAAATGCACAGTGTAGTACATAGTATATGAGTGAGTTGCACTGAAAAACTTAGAATATAAGAAACGCACAGTGTAGTACATAGTATATGAGTGAGTTGCACTGAAAAACTTAGAATATAAGAAACGCACAGTGTAGTACATAGTATATGAGTGAGTTGCACTGAAAAACTTACAATATAAGAAACGCACAGTGTAGTACATAGTATATGAGTGAGTTGCACTGAAAAACTTAGAATATAAGAAACGCACAGTGTAGTACATAGTATATGAGTGAGTTGCACTGAAAAACTTAGAATATAAGAAACGCACAGTGTAGTACATAGTATATGAGTGAGTTGCACTGAAAAACTTAGAATATAAGAAACGCACAGTGTAGTACATAGTATATGAGTGAGTTGCACTGAAAAACTTAGAATATAAGAAACGCACAGTGTAGTACATAGTATATGAGTGAGTTGCACTGAAAAACTTAGAATATAAGAAACGCACAGTGTAGTACATAGTATATGAGTGAGTTGCACTGAAAAACATAGAATATAAAAAACGAACAGTGTAGTACATAGTATATGAGTGAGTTGCACTGAAAAACTTAGAATATAAGAAACGCACAGTGTAGTACATAGTATATGAGTGAATTGCACTGAAAAACTTAGAATATAAGAAACGCACAGTGTAGTACATAGTATATGAGTGAGTTGCACTGAAAAACTTAGAATTTAAGAAACGCACAGTGTAGTACATAGTATATGAGTGAGTTGCACTGAAAAACTTAGAATATAAGAAACGCACAGTGTAGTACATAGTATATGAGCGAGTTGCACTGAAAAACTTAGAATATAAGAAACGAACAGTGTAGTGCATAGTATATGAGTGAGTTGCACTGAAAAAGTTAGAATATAAGAAACGTACAGTGTAGTACATAGTATATGAGTGACTTGCACTGAAAAACTTAGAATATAAGAAACGCACAGTGTAGTACATAGTATATGAGTGAGTTGCACTGAAAAACCTAGAATATAAGAAACGCACAGTATAGTACATAGTATATGAATGAGTTGCACTGAAAAACTTAGAATTTACTGAAAAACCTGCATTACACGAAATGCACAGTGTAGTACATAGTATATGAGTGAGTTGCACTGAAAAACTTAGAATATAAGAAACGCACAGTGTAGTACATAGTATATGAGTGAGTTGCACTGAAAAACTTAGAATATAAGAAACGCACAGTGTAGTACATAGTATATGAGTGAGTTGCACTGAAAAACTTAGAATATAAGAAACGCACAGTGTAGTACATAGTATATGAGTGAGTTGCACTGAAAAACTTAGAATATAAGAAACGCACAGTGTAGTACATAGTATATGAGTGAGTTGCACTGAAAAACTTAGAATATAAGAAACGCACAGTGTAGTACATAGTATATGAGTGAGTTGCACTGAAAAACTTAGAATATAAGAAATGCACAGTGTAGTACATAGTATATGAGTGAGTTGCACTGAAAAACTTAGAATATAAGAAACGCACAGTGTAGTACATAGTATATGAGTGAGTTGCACTGAAAAACTTAGAATATAAGAAACGCACAGTGTAGTACATAGTATATGAGTGAGTTGCACTGAAAAACTTGGAATATAAGAAACGCACAGTGTAGTACAAAGTATATGAGTGAGTTGCACTGAAAAACTTAGAATATAAGAAACCCACAGTGTAGTACATAGTATATGAGTGAGTTGCACTGAAAAACTTAGAATATAAGAAACGCACAGTGTAGTACATAGTATATGAGTGAGTTGCACTGAAAAACTTAGAATGTAAGAAACACACAGTGTAGTACATAGTATATGAGTGAGTTGCACTGAAAAACTTAGAATATAAGAAACACACAGTATAGTACATAGTATATGAATGAGTTGCACTGAAAAACTTAGAATTTACTGAAAAACCCGCATTACACGAAATGCACAGTGTAGTACATAGTATATGAGTGAGTTGCACTGAAAAACTTAGAATATAAGAAACGCACAGTGTAGTACATAGTATATGAGTGAGTTGCACTGAAAAACTTAGAATATAAGAAACGCACAGTGTAGTACATAGTATATGAGTGAGTTGCACTGAAAAACTTAGAATATAAGAAACGCACAGTGTAGTACATAGTATATGAGTGAGTTGCACTGAAAAACTTAGAATATAAGAAACGCACAGTGTAGTACATAGTATATGAGTGAGTTGCACTGAAAAACTTAGAATATAAGAAACGCACAGTGTAGTACATAGTATATGAGTGAGTTGCACTGAAAAACTTAGAATATAAGAAACGCACAGTGTAGTACATAGTATATGAGTGAGTTGCACTGAAAAACTTACAATATAAGAAACGCACAGTGTAGTACATAGTATATGAGTGAGTTGCACTGAAAAACTTAGAATATAAGAAACGCACAGTGTAGTACATAGTATATGAGTGAGTTGCACTGAAAAACTTAGAATATAAGAAACGCACAGTGTAGTACATAGTATATGAGTGAGTTGCACTGAAAAACTTAGAATATAAGAAACGCACAGTGTAGTACATAGTATATGAGTGAGTTGCACTGAAAAACTTAGAATATAAGAAACGCACAGTGTAGTACATAGTATATGAGTGAGTTGCACTGAAAAACTTAGAATATAAGAAACGCACAGTGTAGTACATAGTATATGAGTGAGTTGCACTGAAAAACTTAGAATATAAGAAACGCACAGTGTAGTACATAGTATATGAGTGAGTTGCACTGAAAAACATAGAATATAAAAAACGAACAGTGTAGTACATAGTATATGAGTGAGTTGCACTGAAAAACTTAGAATATAAGAAACGCACAGTGTAGTACATAGTATATGAGTGAATTGCACTGAAAAACTTAGAATATAAGAAACGCACAGTGTAGTACATAGTATATGAGTGAGTTGCACTGAAAAACTTAGAATTTAAGAAACGCACAGTGTAGTACATAGTATATGAGTGAGTTGCACTGAAAAATTTAGAATATAAGAAACGCACAGTGTAGTACATAGTATATGAGCGAGTTGCACTGAAAAACTTAGAATATAAGAAACGAACAGTGTAGTGCATAGTATATGAGTGAGTTGCACTGAAAAAGTTAGAATATAAGAAACGTACAGTGTAGTACATAGTATATGAGTGACTTGCACTGAAAAACTTAGAATATAATAAACGCACAGTGTAGTACATAGTATATGAGTGAGTTGCACTGAAAAACCTAGAATATAAGAAACGCACAGTATAGTACATAGTATATGAATGAGTTGCACTGAAAAACTTAGAATTTACTGAAAAACCTGCATTACACGAAATGCACAGTGTAGTACATAGTATATGAGTGAGTTGCACTGAAAAACTTAGAATATAAGAAACGCACAGTGTAGTACATAGTATATGAGTGAGTTGCACTGAAAAACTTAGAATATAAGAAACGCACAGTGTAGTACATAGTATATGAGTGAGTTGCACTGAAAAACTTAGAATATAAGAAACGCACAGTGTAGTACATAGTATATGAGTGAGTTGCACTGAAAAACTTAGAATATAAGAAACGCACAGTGTAGTACATAGTATATGAGTGAGTTGCACTGAAAAACTTAGAATTTACTGAAAAACCCGCATTACACGAAATGCACAGTGTAGTACATAGTATATGAGTGAGTTGCACTGAAAAACTTAGAATATAAGAAACGCACAGTGTAGTACATAGTATATGAGTGAGTTGCACTGAAAAACTTAGAATATAAGAAATGCACAGTGTAGTACATAGTATATGAGTGAGTTGCACTGAAAAACTTAGAATATAAGAAACGCACAGTGTAGTACATAGTATATGAGTGAGTTGCACTGAAAAACTTAGAATATAAGAAACGCACAGTGTAGTACATAGTATATGAGTGAGTTGCACTGAAAAACTTGGAATATAAGAAACGCACAGTGTAGTACAAAGTATATGAGTGAGTTGCACTGAAAAACTTAGAATATAAGAAACCCACAGTGTAGTACATAGTATATGAGTGAGTTGCACTGAAAAACTTAGAATATAAGAAACGCACAGTGTAGTACATAGTATATGAGTGAGTTGCACTGAAAAACTTAGAATGTAAGAAACACACAGTGTAGTACATAGTATATGAGTGAGTTGCACTGAAAAACTTAGAATATAAGAAACACACAGTATAGTACATAGTATATGAATGAGTTGCACTGAAAAACTTAGAATTTACTGAAAAACCCGCATTACACGAAATGCACAGTGTAGTACATAGTATATGAGTGAGTTGCACTGAAAAACTTAGAATATAAGAAACGCACAGTGTAGTACATAGTATATGAGTGAGTTGCACTGAAAAACTTAGAATATAAGAAACGCACAGTGTAGTACATAGTATATGAGTGAGTTGCACTGAAAAACTTAGAATATAAGAAACGCACAGTGTAGTACATAGTATATGAGTGAGTTGCACTGAAAAACTTAGAATATAAGAAACGCACAGTGTAGTACATAGTATATGAGTGAGTTGCACTGAAAAACTTAGAATATAAGAAACGCACAGTGTAGTACATAGTATATGAGTGAGTTGCACTGAAAAACTTAGAATATAAGAAACGCACAGTGTAGTACATAGTATATGAGTGAGTTGCACTGAAAAACTTACAATATAAGAAACGCACAGTGTAGTACATAGTATATGAGTGAGTTGCACTGAAAAACTTAGAATATAAGAAACGCACAGTGTAGTACATAGTATATGAGTGAGTTGCACTGAAAAACTTAGAATATAAGAAACGCACAGTGTAGTACATAGTATATGAGTGAGTTGCACTGAAAAACTTAGAATATAAGAAACGCACAGTGTAGTACATAGTATATGAGTGAGTTGCACTGAAAAACTTAGAATATAAGAAACGCACAGTATAGTACATAGTATATGAGTGAGTTGCACTGAAAAACTTAGAATATAAGAAACGCACAGTGTAGTACATAGTATATGAGTGAGTTGCACTGAAAAACTTAGAATATAAGAAACGCACAATATAGTACATAGTATATGAATGAGTTGCACTGAAAAACTTAGAATTTACTGAAAAACCCGCATTACACGAAATGCACAGTGTAGTACATAGTATATGAGTGAGTTGCACTGAAAAACTTAGAATATAAGAAACGCACAGTGTAGTATATAGTATATGAGTGAGTTGCACTGAAAAACTTAGAATATAAGAAACGCACAGTGTAGTACATAGTATATGAGTGAGTTGCACTGAAAAACTTAGAATATAAGAAACGCACAGTGTAGTACATAGTATATGAGTGAGTTGCACTGAAAAACTTAGATTATAAGAAACGCACAGTGTAGTACATAGTATATGAGTGAGTTGCACTGAAAAACTTAGAATATAAGAAACGCACAGTGTAGTACATAGTATATGAGTGAGTTGCACTGAAAAACTTAGAATATAAGAAACGCACAGTGTAGTACATAGTATATGAGTGAGTTGCACTGAAAAACTTAGAATATAAGAAACGCACATTGTAGTACATAGTATATGAGTGAGTTGCACTGAAAAACTTAGAATTTACTGAAAAACCCGCATTACAGGAAATGCACAGTGTAGTACATAGTATATGAGTGAGTTGCACTGAAAAACTTAGAATATAAGAAACGCACAGTGTAGTACATAGTATATGAGTGAGTTGCACTGAAAAACTTAGAATATAAGAAACGCACAGTGTAGTACATAGTATATGAGTGAGTTGCACTGAAAAACTTAGAATATAAGAAACGCACAGTGTAGTACATAGTATATGAGTGAGTTGCACTGAAAAACTTAGAATATAAGAAACGCACAGTGTAGTACATAGTATATGAGTGAGTTGCACTGAAAAACTTAGAATATAAGAAACGCACAGTGTAGTACATAGTATATGAGTGAGTTGCACTGAAAAACTTAGAATATAAGAAACGCACAGTGTAGTACATAGTATATGAGTGAGTTGCACTGAAAAACTTAGAATATAAGAAACGCACAGTGTAGTACATAATATATGAGTGAGTTTCACTGAAAAACTTAGAATATAAGAAACCCACAGTGTAGTACATAGTATATGAGTGAGTTGCACTGAAAAACTTAGAATTTACTGAAAAACCCGCATTACAGGAAATGCACAGTGTAGTACATAGTATATGAGTGAGTTGCACTGAAAAACTTAGAATATAAGAAACTCACAGTGTAGTACATAGTATATGAGTGAGTTGCACTGAAAAACTTAGAATGTAAGAAACGCACAGTGTAGTACGTACTATATGAGTGAGTTGCACTGAAAAACTTAGAATATAAGAAACGCACAGTATAGTATATAGTATCTGAATGAGTTGCACTGAAAAACTTAGAATTTACTGAAAAACCCGCATTACACGAAATGCACAGTGTAGTACATAGTATATGAGTTTGTTGCACTGAAAAACTTAGAATATAAGAAACGCACAGTGTAGTACATAATATATGAGTGAGTTGCACTGAAAAACTTAGAATATAAGAAACCCACAGTGTAGTACATAGTATATGAGTGAGTTGCACTGAAAAACTTAGAATATGAGAAACGCACAGTGTAGTACATAGTATATGAGTGAGTTGCACTGAAAAACTTAGAATATAAGAAACGCACAGTGTAGTACATAGTATATGAGTGAGTTGCACTGAAAAACTTAGAATTTACTGAAAAACCCGCATTACAGGAAATGCACAGTGTAGTACATAGTATATGAGTGAGTTGCACTGAAAAACTTAGAATATAAGAAACGCACAGTGTAGTACATAGTATATGAGTGAGTTGCACTGAAAAACTTAGAATATAAGAAACGCACAGTGTAGTACATAGTATATGAGTCAGTTGCACTGAAAAACTTAGAATATAAGAAACGCACAGTGTAGTACATAGTGTATGAGTGAGTTGCACTGAAAAACTTAGAATATAAGAAACGCACAGTGTAGTACATAGTATATGAGTGAGTTGCACTGAAAAACTTAGAATTTACTGAAAAACCCGCATTACACGAAATCCACAGTGTAGTACATAGTATATGAGTGAGTTGCACTGAAAAACTTAGAATATAAGAAACGCACAGTGTAGTACATAGTATATGAGTGAGTTGCACTGAAAAACTTAGAATATAAGAAATGCACAGTGTAGTACATAGTATATGAGTGAGTTGCACTGAAAAACTTAGAATATAAGAAACGCACAGTGTAGTACATAGTATATGAGTGAGTTGCACTGAAAAACTTAGAATATAAGAAACGCACAGTGTAGTACATAGTATATGAGTGAGTTGCACTGAAAAACTTAGAATATAAGAAACGCACAGTGTAGTACATAGTATATGAGTGAGTTGCACTGAAAAACTTAGAATATAAGAAACGCACAGTGTAGTACATAGTATATGAGTGAGTTGCACTGAAAAACTTAGAATATAAGAAACGCACAGTGTAGTACATAGTATATGAGTGAGTTGCACTGAAAAACTTAGAATATAAGAAACGCACAGTGTAGTACATAGTATATGAGTGAGTTGCACTGAAAAACTTAGAATATAAGAAACGCACAGTGTAGTACATAGTATATGAGTGAGTTGCACTTAAAAACTTAGAATATAAGAAACGCACAGTGTAGTACATAGTATATGAGTGAGTTGCACTGAAAAACTTAGAATATAAGAAACGCACAGTGTAGTACATAGTATATGAGTGAGTTGCACTGAAAAACTTAGAATATAAGAAACGCACAATATAGTACATAGTATATGAATGAGTTGCACTGAAAAACTTAGAATTTACTGAAAAACCCGCATTACACGAAATGCACAGTGTAGTACATAGTATATGAGTGAGTTGCACTGAAAAACTTAGAATATAAGAAACGCACAGTGTAGTACATAGTATATGAGTGAGTTGCACTGAAAAACTTAGAATATAAGAAACGCACAGTGTAGTACATAGTATATGAGTGAGTTGCACTGAAAAACTTAGAATATAAGAAACGCACAGTGTAGTACATTGTATATGAGTGAGTTGCACTGAAAAACTTAGAATATAAGAAACGCACAGTGTAGTACATAGTATATGAGTGAGTTGCACTGAAAAACTTAGAATATAAGAAACGCACAGTGTAGTACATAGTATATGAGTGAGTTGCACTGAAAAACTTAGAATATAAGAAACGCACAGTGTAGTACATAGTATATGAGTGAGTTGCACTGAAAAACTTAGAATATAAGAAACGCACAGTGTAGTACATAGTATATGAGTGAGTTGCACTGAAAAACTTAGAATATAAGAAACGCACAGTGTAGTACATAGTATATGAGTGAGTTGCACTGAAAAACTTAGAATATAAGAAACGCACAGTGTAGTACATAGTATATGAGTGAGTTGCACTGAAAAACTTAGAATATAAGAAACGCACAGTGTAGTACATAGTATATGAGTGAGTTGCACTGAAAAACTTAGAATATAAGAAACGCACAGTGTAGTACATAGTATATGAGTGAGTTGCACTGAAAAACATAGAATATAAAAAACGAACAGTGTAGTACATAGTATATGAGTGAGTTGCACTGAAAAACTTAGAATATAAGAAACGCACAGTGTAGTACATAGTATATGAGTGAGTTGCACTGAAAAACTTAGAATATAAGAAACGCACAGTGTAGTACATAGTATATGAGTGAGTTGCACTGAAAAAATTAGAATTTACTGAAAAACCCGCATTACACGAAATGCACAGTGTAGTACATAGTATATGAGTGAGTTGCACTGAAAAACTTAGAATATAAGAAACGCACAGTGTAGTACATAGTATATGAGTGAGTTGCACTGAAAAACTTAGAATATAAGAAATGCACAGTGTAGTACATAGTATATGAGTGAGTTGCACTGAAAAACTTAGAATATAAGAAACGCACAGTGTAGTACATAGTATATGAGTGAGTTGCACTGAAAAACTTAGAATATAAGAAACGCACAGTGTAGTACATAGTATATGAGTGAGTTGCACTGAAAAACTTAGAATATAAGAAACGCACAGTGTAGTACATAGTATATGAGTGAGTTGCACTGTAAAACTTAGAATATAAGAAACCCACAGTGTAGTACATAGTATATAAGTGAGTTGCACTGAAAAACTTAGAATATAAGAAACGCACAGTGTAGTACATAGTATATGAGTGAGTTGCACTGAAAAACTTAGAATATAAGAAACGCACAGTGTAGTACATAGTATATGAGTGAGTTGCACTGAAAAACTTAGAATATAAGAAACGCACAGTGTAGTACATAATATATGAGTGAGTTGCACTGAAAAACTTAGAATATAAGAAACCCACAGTGTAGTACATAGTATATGAGTGAGTTGCACTGAAAAACTTAGAATTTACTGAAAAACCCGCATTACAGGAAATGCACAGTGTAGTACATAGTATATGAGTGAGTTGCACTGAAAAACTTAGAATATAAGAAACTCACAGTGTAGTACATAGTATATGAGTGAGTTGCACTGAAAAACTTAGAATGTAAGAAACGCACAGTGTAGTACGTAGTATATGAGTGAGTTGCACTGAAAAACTTAGAATATAAGAAACGCACAGTATAGTATATAGTATCTGAATGAGTTGCACTGAAAAACTTAGAATTTACTGAAAAACCCGCATTACACGAAATGCACAGTGTAGTACATAGTATATGAGTTTGTTGCACTGAAAAACTTAGAATATAAGAAACGCACAGTGTAGTACATAATATATGAGTGAGTTGCACTGAAAAACTTAGAATATAAGAAACCCACAGTGTAGTACATAGTATATGAGTGAGTTGCACTGAAAAACTTAGAATATGAGAAACGCACAGTGTAGTACATAGTATATGAGTGAGTTGCACTGAAAAACTTAGAATATAAGAAACGCACAGTGTAGTACATAGTATATGAGTGAGTTGCACTGAAAAACTTAGAATTTACTGAAAAACCCGCATTACAGGAAATGCACAGTGTAGTACATAGTATATGAGTGAGTTGCACTGAAAAACTTAGAATATAAGAAACGCACAGTGTAGTACATAGTATATGAGTGAGTTGCACTGAAAAACTTAGAATATAAGAAACGCACAGTGTAGTACATAGTATATGAGTCAGTTGCACTGAAAAACTTAGAATATAAGAAACGCACAGTGTAGTACATAGTGTATGAGTGAGTTGCACTGAAAAACTTAGAATATAAGAAACGCACAGTGTAGTATATAGTATATGAGTGAGTTGCACTGAAAAACTTAGAATTTACTGAAAAACCCGCATTACACGAAATCCACAGTGTAGTACATAGTATATGAGTGAGTTGCACTGAAAAACTTAGAATATAAGAAACGCACAGTGTAGTACATAGTATATGAGTGAGTTGCACTGAAAAACTTAGAATATAAGAAATGCACAGTGTAGTACATAGTATATGAGTGAGTTGCACTGAAAAACTTAGAATATAAGAAACGCACAGTGTAGTACATAGTATATGAGTGAGTTGCACTGAAAAACTTAGAATATAAGAAACGCACAGTGTAGTACATAGTATATGAGTGAGTTGCACTGAAAAACTTAGAATATAAGAAACACACAGTGTAGTACATAGTATATGAGTGAGTTGCACTGAAAAACTTAGAATATAAGAAACGCACAGTGTAGTACATAGTATATGAGTGAGTTGCACTGAAAAACTTAGAATATAAGAAACGCACAGTGTAGTACATAGTATATGAGTGAGTTGCACTGAAAAACTTAGAATATAAGAAACGCACAGTGTAGTACATAGTATATGAGTGAGTTGCACTGAAAAACTTAGAATATAAGAAACGCACAGTGTAGTACATAGTATATGAGTGAGTTGCACTGAAAAACTTAGAATATAAGAAACGCACAGTGTAGTACATTGTATATGAGTGAGTTGCACTGAAAAACTTAGAATATAAGAAACGCACAGTGTAGTACATAGTATATGAGTGAGTTGCACTGAAAAACTTAGAATATAAGAAACGCACAGTGTAGTACATAGTATATGAGTGAGTTGCACTGAAAAACTTAGAATATAAGAAACGCACAGTGTAGTACATAGTATATGAGTGAGTTGCACTGAAAAACTTAGAATATAAGAAACGCACAGTGTAGTACATAGTATATGAGTGAGTTGCACTGAAAAACTTAGAATATAAGAAACGCACAGTGTAGTACATAGTATATGAGTGAGTTGCACTGAAAAACTTAGAATATAAGAAACGCACAGTGTAGTACATAGTATATGAGTGAGTTGCACTGAAAAACTTAGAATATAAGAAACGCACAGTGTAGTACATAGTATATGAGTGAGTTGCACTGAAAAACTTAGAATATAAGAAACGCACAGTGTAGTACATAGTATATGAGTGAGTTGCACTGAAAAACATAGAATATAAAAAACGAACAGTGTAGTACATAGTATATGAGTGAGTTGCACTGAAAAACTTAGAATATAAGAAACGCACAGTGTAGTACATAGTATATGAGTGAGTTGCACTGAAAAACTTAGAATATAAAAAACGCACAGTGTAGTACATAGTATATGAGTGAGTTGCACTGAAAAAATTAGAATTTACTGAAAAACCCGCATTACACGAAATGCACAGTGTAGTACATAGTATATGAGTGAGTTGCACTGAAAAACTTAGAATATAAGAAACGCACAGTGTAGTACATAGTATATGAGTGAGTTGCACTGAAAAACTTAGAATATAAGAAATGCACAGTGTAGTACATAGTATATGAGTGAGTTGCACTGAAAAACTTAGAATATAAGAAACGCACAGTGTAGTACATAGTATATGAGTGAGTTGCACTGAAAAACTTAGAATATAAGAAACGCACAGTGTAGTACATAGTATATGAGTGAGTTGCACTGAAAAACTTAGAATATAAGAAACGCACAGTGTAGTACATAGTATATGAGTGAGTTGCACTGTAAAACTTAGAATATAAGAAACGCACAGTGTAGTACATAGTATATAAGTGAGTTGCACTGAAAAACTTAGAATATAAGAAACGCACAGTGTAGTACATAGTATATGAGTGAGTTGCACTGAAAAACTTAGAATATAAGAAACGCACAGTGTAGTACATAGTATATGAGTGAGTTGCACTGAAAAACTTAGAATATAAGAAACGCACAGTGTAGTACATAATATATGAGTGAGTTGCACTGAAAAACTTAAAATATAAGAAACCCACAGTGTAGTACATAGTATATGAGTGAGTTGCACTGAAAAACTTAGAATTTACTGAAAAACCCGCATTACAGGAAATGCACAGTGTAGTACATAGTATATGAGTGAGTTGCACTGAAAAACTTAGAATATAAGAAACTCACAGTGTAGTACATAGTATATGAGTGAGTTGCACTGAAAAACTTAGAATGTAAGAAACGCACAGTGTAGTACGTAGTATATGAGTGAGTTGCACTGAAAAACTTAGAATATAAGAAACGCACAGTATAGTATATAGTATCTGAATGAGTTGCACTGAAAAACTTAGAATTTACTGAAAAACCCGCATTACACGAAATGCACAGTGTAGTACATAGTATATGAGTTTGTTGCACTGAAAAACTTAGAATATAAGAAACGCACAGTGTAGTACATAATATATGAGTGAGTTGCACTGAAAAACTTAGAATATAAGAAACCCACAGTGTAGTACATAGTATATGAGTGAGTTGCACTGAAAAACTTAGAATATGAGAAACGCACAGTGTAGTACATAGTATATGAGTGAGTTGCACTGAAAAACTTAGAATATAAGAAACGCACAGTGTAGTACATAGTATATGAGTGAGTTGCACTGAAAAACTTAGAATTTACTGAAAAACCCGCATTACAGGAAATGCACAGTGTAGTACATAGTATATGAGTGAGTTGCACTGAAAAACTTAGAATATAAGAAACGCACAGTGTAGTACATAGTATATGAGTGAGTTGCACTGAAAAACTTAGAATATAAGAAACGCACAGTGTAGTACATAGTATATGAGTCAGTTGCACTGAAAAACTTAGAATATAAGAAACGCACAGTGTAGTACATAGTGTATGAGTGAGTTGCACTGAAAAACTTAGAATATAAGAAACGCACAGTGTAGTATATAGTATATGAGTGAGTTGCACTGAAAAACTTAGAATTTACTGAAAAACCCGCATTACACGAAATCCACAGTGTAGTACATAGTATATGAGTGAGTTGCACTGAAAAACTTAGAATATAAGAAACGCACAGTGTAGTACATAGTATATGAGTGAGTTGCACTGAAAAACTTAGAATATAAGAAATGCACAGTGTAGTACATAGTATATGAGTGAGTTGCACTGAAAAACTTAGAATATAAGAAACGCACAGTGTAGTACATAGTATATGAGTGAGTTGCACTGAAAAACTTAGAATATAAGAAACGCACAGTGTAGTACATAGTATATGAGTGAGTTGCACTGAAAAACTTAGAATATAAGAAACACACAGTGTAGTACATAGTATATGAGTGAGTTGCACTGAAAAACTTAGAATATAAGAAACGCACAGTGTAGTACATAGTATATGAGTGAGTTGCACTGAAAAACTTAGAATATAAGAAACGCACAGTGTAGTACATAGTATATGAGTGAGTTGCACTGAAAAACTTAGAATATAAGAAACGCACAGTGTAGTACATAGTATATGAGTGAGTTGCACTGAAAAACTTAGAATATAAGAAACGCACAGTGTAGTACATAGTATATGAGTGAGTTGCACTGAAAAACTTAGAATATAAGAAACGCACAGTATAGTACATAGTATATGAGTGAGTTGCACTGAAAAACTTAGAATATAAGAAACGCACAGTGTAGTACATAGTATATGAGTGAGTTGCACTGAAAAACTTAGAATATAAGAAACGCACAATATAGTACATAGTATATGAATGAGTTGCACTGAAAAACTTAGAATTTACTGAAAAACCCGCATTACACGAAATGCACAGTGTAGTACATAGTATATGAGTGAGTTGCACTGAAAAACTTAGAATATAAGAAACGCACAGTGTAGTACATAGTATATGAGTGAGTTGCACTGAAAAACTTAGAATATAAGAAACGCACAGTGTAGTACATAGTATATGAGTGAGTTGCACTGAAAAACTTAGAATATAAGAAACGCACAGTGTAGTACATAGTATATGAGTGAGTTGCACTGAAAAACTTAGAATATAAGAAACGCACAGTGTAGTACATAGTATATGAGTGAGTTGCACTGAAAAACTTAGAATATAAGAAACGCACAGTGTAGTACATAGTATATGAGTGAGTTGCACTGAAAAACTTAGAATATAAGAAACGCACAGTGTAGTACATAGTATATGAGTGAGTTGCACTGAAAAACTTAGAATATAAGAAACGCACAGTGTAGTACATAGTATATGAGTGAGTTGCACTGAAAAACTTAGAATATAAGAAACGCACAGTGTAGTACATAGTATATGAGTGAGTTGCACTGAAAAACTTAGAATATAAGAAACGCACAGTGTAGTACATAGTATATGAGTGAGTTGCACTGAAAAACTTAGAATATAAGAAACGCACAGTGTAGTACATAGTATATGAGTGAGTTGCAATGAAAAACTTAGAATATAAGAAACGCACAGTGTAGTACATAGTATATGAGTGAGTTGCACTGAAAAACTTAGAATATAAGAAACGCACAGTGTAGTACATAGTATATGAGTGAGTTGCACTGAAAAACTTAGAATATAAGAAACGCACAGTGTAGTACATAGTATATGAGTGAGTTGCACTGAAAAACTTAGAATATAAGAAACGCACAGTGTAGTACATAGTATATGAGTGAGTTGCACTGAAAAACTTAGAATATAAGAAACGCACAGTGTAGTACATAGTATATGAGTGAGTTGCACTGAAAAACTTAGAATATAAGAAACGCACAGTGTAGTACATAGTATATGAGTGAGTTGCACTGAAAAACTTAGAATTTACTGAAAAACCCGCATTACAGGAAATGCACAGTGTAGTACATAGTATATGAGTGAGTTGCACTGAAAAACTTAGAATATAAGAAACGCACAGTGTAGTACATAGTATATGAGTGAGTTGCACTGAAAAACTTAGAATATAAGAAACGCACAGTGTAGTACATAGTATATGAGTGAGTTGCACTGAAAAACTTAGAATTTACTGAAAAACCCGCATTACACGAAATCCACAGTGTAGTACATAGTATATGAGTGAGTTGCACTGAAAAACTTAGAATATAAGAAACGCACAGTGTAGTACATAGTATATGAGTGAGTTGCACTGAAAAACTTAGAATATAAGAAATGCACAGTGTAGTACATAGTATATGAGTGAGTTGCACTGAAAAACTTTGAATATAAGAAACGCACAGTGTAGTACATAGTATATGAGTGAGTTGCACTGAAAAACTTAGAATATAAGAAACGCACAGTGTAGTACATAGTATATGAGTGAGTTGCACTGAAAAACTTAGAATATAAGAAACGCACAGTGTAGTACATAGTATATGAGTGAGTTGCACTGAAAAACTTAGAATATAAGAAACACACAGTGTAGTACATAGTATATGAGTGAGTTGCACTGAAAAACTTAGAATATAAGAAACGCACAGTGTAGTACATAGTATATGAGTGAGTTGCACTGAAAAACTTAGAATATAAGAAACGCACAGTGTAGTACATAGTATATGAGTGAGTTGCACTGAAAAACTTAGAATATAAGAAACGCACAGTGTAGTACATAGTATATGAGTGAGTTGCACTGAAAAACTTAGAATATAAGAAACGCACAGTGTAGTACATAGTATATGAGTGAGTTGCACTGAAATACTTAGAATATAAGAAACGCACAGTATAGTACATAGTATATGAGTGAGTTGCACTGAAAAACTTAGAATATAAGAAACGCACAGTGTAGTACATAGTATATGAGTGAGTTGCACTGAAAAACTTAGAATATAAGAAACGCACAGTGTAGTACATAGTATATGAGTGAGTTGCACTGAAAAACTTAGAATATAAGAAACGCACAGTGTAGTACATAGTATATGAGTGAGTTGCACTGAAAAACTTAGAATATAAGAAACGCACAGTGTAGTACATAGTATATGAGTGAGTTGCACTGAAAAACTTAGAATATAAGAAACGCACAGTGTAGTACATAGTATATGAGTGAGTTGCACTGAAAAACTTAGAATATAAGAAACGCACAGTGTAGTACATAGTATATGAGTGAGTTGCACTGAAAAACTTAGAATATAAGAAACGCACAGTGTAGTACATAGTATATGAGTGAGTTGCACTGAAAAACTTAGAATATAAGAAACGCACAGTGTAGTACATAGTATATGAGTGAGTTGCACTGAAAAACTTAGAATATAAGAAACGCACAGTGTAGTACATAGTATATGAGTGAGTTGCACTGAAAAACTTAGA
This sequence comes from Mus caroli, assembly GCF_978045245.1. Taxonomy (NCBI): domain Eukaryota; kingdom Metazoa; phylum Chordata; class Mammalia; order Rodentia; family Muridae; genus Mus; species Mus caroli. The sequence goes on along the minus strand of NW_028227290.1, from coordinate 1,751,318 downwards.
ATATAAGAAACGCACAGTGTAGTACATAGTATATGAGTGAGTTGCACTGAAAAACTTAGAATATAAGAAACGCACAGTGTAGTACATAATATATGAGTGAGTTGCACTGAAAAACTTAGAATATAAGAAACCCACAGTGTAGTACATAGTATATGAGTGAGTTGCACTGAAAAACTTAGAATTTACTGAAAAACCCGCATTACAGGAAATGCACAGTGTAGTACATAGTATATGAGTGAGTTGCACTGAAAAACTTAGAATATAAGAAACGCACAGTGTAGTACATAGTATATGAGTGAGTTGCACTGAAAAACTTAGAATATAAGAAACGCACAGTGTAGTACATAGTATATGAGTGAGTTGCACTGAAAAACTTAGAATATAAGAAACGCACAGTGTAGTACATAGTATATGAGTGAGTTGCAATGAAAAACTTAGAATATAAGAAACGCACAGTGTAGTACATAGTATATGAGTGAGTTGCACTGAAAAACTTAGAATATAAGAAACGCACAGTGTAGTACATAGTATATGAGTGAGTTGCACTGAAAAACTTAGAATATAAGAAACGCACAGTGTAGTACATAGTATATGAGTGAGTTGCACTGAAAAACTTAGAATATAAGAAACGCACAGTGTAGTACATAGTATATGAGTGAGTTGCACTGAAAAACTTAGAATATAAGAAACGCACAGTGTAGTACATAGTATATGAGTGAGTTGCACTGAAAAACTTAGAATATAAGAAACGCACAGTGTAGTACATAATATATGAGTGAGTTGCACTGAAAAACTTAGAATATAAGAAACCCACAGTGTAGTACATAGTATATGAGTGAGTTGCACTGAAAAACTTAGAATTTACTGAAAAACCCGCATTACAGGAAATGCACAGTGTAGTACATAGTATATGAGTGAGTTGCACTGAAAAACTTAGAATATAAGAAACTCACAGTGTAGTACATAGTATATGAGTGAGTTGCACTGAAAAACTTAGAATGTAAGAAACGCACAGTGTAGTACGTAGTATATGAGTGAGTTGCACTGAAAAACTTAGAATATAAGAAACGCACAGTATAGTATATAGTATCTGAATGAGTTGCACTGAAAAACTTAGAATTTACTGAAAAACCCGCATTACACGAAATGCACAGTGTAGTACATAGTATATGAGTTTGTTGCACTGAAAAACTTAGAATATAAGAAACGCACAGTGTAGTACATAATATACGAGTGAGTTGCACTGAAAAACTTAGAATATAAGAAACCCACAGTGTAGTACATAGTATATGAGTGAGTTGCACTGAAAAACTTAGAATATGAGAAACGCACAGTGTAGTACATAGTATATGAGTGAGTTGCACTGAAAAACTTAGAATATAAGAAACGCACAGTGTAGTACATAGTATATGAGTGAGTTGCACTGAAAAACTTAGAATTTACTGAAAAACCCGCATTACAGGAAATGCACAGTGTAGTACATAGTATATGAGTGAGTTGCACTGAAAAACTTAGAATATAAGAAACGCACAGTGTAGTACATAGTATATGAGTGAGTTGCACTGAAAAACTTAGAATATAAGAAACGCACAGTGTAGTACATAGTATATGAGTGAGTTGCACTGAAAAACTTAGAATTTACTGAAAAACCCGCATTACACGAAATCCACAGTGTAGTACATAGTATATGAGTGAGTTGCACTGAAAAACTTAGAATATAAGAAACGCACAGTGTAGTACATAGTATATGAGTGAGTTGCACTGAAAAACTTAGAATATAAGAAATGCACAGTGTAGTACATAGTATATGAGTGAGTTGCACTGAAAAACTTAGAATATAAGAAACGCACAGTGTAGTACATAGTATATGAGTGAGTTGCACTGAAAAACTTAGAATATAAGAAACGCACAGTGTAGTACATAGTATATGAGTGAGTTGCACTGAAACACTTAGAATATAAGAAACGCACAGTGTAGTACATAGTATATGAGTGAGTTGCACTGAAAAACTTAGAATATAAGAAACACACAGTGTAGTACATAGTATATGAGTGAGTTGCACTGAAAAACTTAGAATATAAGAAACGCACAGTGTAGTACATAGTATATGAGTGAGTTGCACTGAAAAACTTAGAATATAAGAAACGCACAGTGTAGTACATAGTATATGAGTGAGTTGCACTGAAAAACTTAGAATATAAGAAACGCACAGTGTAGTACATAGTATATGAGTGAGTTGCACTGAAAAACTTAGAATATAAGAAACGCACAGTGTAGTACATAGTATATGAGTGAGTTGCACTGAAATACTTAGAATATAAGAAACGCACAGTATAGTACATAGTATATGAGTGAGTTGCACTGAAAAACTTAGAATATAAGAAACGCACAGTGTAGTACATAGTATATGAGTGAGTTGCACTGAAAAACTTAGAATATAAGAAACGCACAATATAGTACATAGTATATGAATGAGTTGCACTGAAAAACTTAGAATTTACTGAAAAACCCGCATTACACGAAATGCACAGTGTAGTACATAGTATATGAGTGAGTTGCACTGAAAAACTTAGAATATAAGAAACGCACAGTGTAGTACATAGTATATGAGTGAGTTGCACTGAAAAACTTAGAATATAAGAAACGCACAGTGTAGTACATAGTATATGAGTGAGTTGCACTGAAAAACTTAGAATATAAGAAACGCACAGTGTAGTACATAGTATATGAGTGAGTTGCACTGAAAAACTTAGAATATAAGAAACGCACAGTGTAGTACATAGTATATGAGTGAGTTGCACTGAAAAACTTAGAATATAAGAAACGCACAGTGTAGTACATAGTATATGAGTGAGTTGCACTGAAAAACTTAGAATATAAGAAACGCACAGTGTAGTACATAGTATATGAGTGAGTTGCACTGAAAAACTTAGAATATAAGAAACGCACAGTGTAGTACATAGTATATGAGTGAGTTGCACTGAAAAACTTAGAATATAAGAAACGCACAGTGTAGTACATAGTATATGAGTGAGTTGCACTGAAAAACTTAGAATATAAGAAACGCACAGTGTAGTACATAGTATATGAGTGAGTTGCACTGAAAAACTTAGAATATAAGAAACGCACAGTGTAGTACATAGTATATGAGTGAGTTGCAATGAAAAACTTAGAATATAAGAAACGCACAGTGTAGTACATAGTATATGAGTGAGTTGCACTGAAAAACTTAGAATATAAGAAACGCACAGTGTAGTACATAGTATATGAGTGAGTTGCACTGAAAAACTTAGAATATAAGAAACGCACAGTGTAGTACATAGTATATGAGTGAGTTGCACTGAAAAACTTAGAATATAAGAAACGCACAGTGTAGTACATAGTATATGAGTGAGTTGCACTGAAAAACTTAGAATATAAGAAACGCACAGTGTAGTACATAGTATATGAGTGAGTTGCACTGAAAAACTTAGAATATAAGAAACGCACAGTGTAGTACATAATATATGAGTGAGTTGCACTGAAAAACTTAGAATATAAGAAACCCACAGTGTAGTACATAGTATATGAGTGAGTTGCACTGAAAAACTTAGAATTTACTGAAAAACCCGCATTACAGGAAATGCACAGTGTAGTACATAGTATATGAGTGAGTTGCACTGAAAAACTTAGAATATAAGAAACTCACAGTGTAGTACATAGTATATGAGTGAGTTGCACTGAAAAACTTAGAATGTAAGAAACGCACAGTGTAGTACGTAGTATATGAGTGAGTTGCACTGAAAAACTTAGAATATAAGAAACGCACAGTATAGTATATAGTATCTGAATGAGTTGCACTGAAAAACTTAGAATTTACTGAAAAACCCGCATTACACGAAATGCACAGTGTAGTACATAGTATATGAGTTTGTTGCACTGAAAAACTTAGAATATAAGAAACGCACAGTGTAGTACATAATATATGAGTGAGTTGCACTGAAAAACTTAGAATATAAGAAACCCACAGTGTAGTACATAGTATATGAGTGAGTTGCACTGAAAAACTTAGAATATGAGAAACGCACAGTGTAGTACATAGTATATGAGTGAGTTGCACTGAAAAACTTAGAATATAAGAAACGCACAGTGTAGTACATAGTATATGAGTGAGTTGCACTGAAAAACTTAGAATTTACTGAAAAACCCGCATTACAGGAAATGCACAGTGTAGTACATAGTATATGAGTGAGTTGCACTGAAAAACTTAGAATATAAGAAACGCACAGTGTAGTACATAGTATATGAGTGAGTTGCACTGAAAAACTTAGAATATAAGAAACGCACAGTGTAGTACATAGTATATGAGTGAGTTGCACTGAAAAACTTAGAATATAAGAAACGCACAGTGTAGTACATAGTATATGAGTGAGTTGCACTGAAAAACTTAGAATATAAGAAACGCACAGTGTAGTACATAGTATATGAGTGAGTTGCACTGAAAAACTTAGAATATAAGAAACGCACAGTGTAGTACATAGTATATGAGTGAGTTGCAATGAAAAACTTAGAATATAAGAAACGCACAGTGTAGTACATAGTATATGAGTGAGTTGCACTGAAAAACTTAGAATATAAGAAACGCACAGTGTAGTACATAGTATATGAGTGAGTTGCACTGAAAAACTTAGAATATAAGAAACGCACAGTGTAGTACATAGTATATGAGTGAGTTGCACTGAAAAACTTAGAATATAAGAAACGCACAGTGTAGTACATAGTATATGAGTGAGTTGCACTGAAAAACTTAGAATATAAGAAACGCACAGTGTAGTACATAGTATATGAGTGAGTTGCACTGAAAAACTTAGAATATAAGAAACGCACAGTGTAGTACATAATATATGAGTGAGTTGCACTGAAAAACTTAGAATATAAGAAACCCACAGTGTAGTACATAGTATATGAGTGAGTTGCACTGAAAAACTTAGAATTTACTGAAAAACCCGCATTACAGGAAATGCACAGTGTAGTACATAGTATATGAGTGAGTTGCACTGAAAAACTTAGAATATAAGAAACTCACAGTGTAGTACATAGTATATGAGTGAGTTGCACTGAAAAACTTAGAATGTAAGAAACGCACAGTGTAGTACGTAGTATATGAGTGAGTTGCACTGAAAAACTTAGAATATAAGAAACGCACAGTATAGTATATAGTATCTGAATGAGTTGCACTGAAAAACTTAGAATTTACTGAAAAACCCGCATTACACGAAATGCACAGTGTAGTACATAGTATATGAGTTTGTTGCACTGAAAAACTTAGAATATAAGAAACGCACAGTGTAGTACATAATATATGAGTGAGTTGCACTGAAAAACTTAGAATATAAGAAACCCACAGTGTAGTACATAGTATATGAGTGAGTTGCACTGAAAAACTTAGAATATGAGAAACGCACAGTGTAGTACATAGTATATGAGTGAGTTGCACTGAAAAACTTAGAATATAAGAAACGCACAGTGTAGTACATAGTATATGAGTGAGTTGCACTGAAAAACTTAGAATTTACTGAAAAACCCGCATTACAGGAAATGCACAGTGTAGTACATAGTATATGAGTGAGTTGCACTGAAAAACTTAGAATATAAGAAACGCACAGTGTAGTACATAGTATATGAGTGAGTTGCACTGAAAAACTTAGAATATAAGAAACGCACAGTGTAGTACATAGTATATGAGTCAGTTGCACTGAAAAACTTAGAATATAAGAAACGCAAAGTGTAGTACATAGTGTATGAGTGAGTTGCACTGAAAAACTTAGAATATAAGAAACGCACAGTGTAGTACATAGTATATGAGTGAGTTGCACTGAAAAACTTAGAATATAAGAAACGCACAGTGTAGTACATAGTATATGAGTGAGTTGCACTGAAAAACTTAGAATATAAGAAACGCACAGTGTAGTACATAGTATATGAGTGAGTTGCACTGAAAAACTTAGAATATAAGAAACGCACAGTGTAGTACATAGTATATGAGTGAGTTGCACTGAAAAACTTAGAATATAAGAAACGCACAGTGTAGTACATAGTATATGAGTGAGTTGCACTGAAAAACTTAGAATATAAGAAACGCACAGTGTAGTACATAGTATATGAGTGAGTTGCACTGAAAAACTTAGAATATAAGAAACGCACAGTGTAGTACATAGTATATGAGTGAGTTGCACTTAAAAACTTAGAATATAAGAAACGCACAGTGTAGTACATAGTATATGAGTGAGTTGCACTGAAAAACTTAGAATATAAGAAACGCACAGTGTAGTACATAGTATATGAGTGAGTTGCACTGAAAAACTTAGAATATAAGAAACGCACAATATAGTACATAGTATATGAATGAGTTGCACTGAAAAACTTAGAATATAAGAAACGCACAGTGTAGTACATAGTATATGAGTGAGTTGCACTGAAAAACTTAGAATATAAGAAACGCACAGTGTAGTACATAGTATATGAGTGAGTTGCACTGAAAAACTTAGAATATAAGAAACGCACAGTGTAGTACATAGTATATGAGTGAGTTGCACTGAAAAAATTAGAATTTACTGAAAAACCCGCATTACACGAAATGCACAGTGTAGTACATAGTATATGAGTGAGTTGCACTGAAAAACTTAGAATATAAGAAACGCACAGTGTAGTACATAGTATATGAGTGAGTTGCACTGAAAAACTTAGAATATAAGAAATGCACAGTGTAGTACATAGTATATGAGTGAGTTGCACTGAAAAACTTAGAATATAAGAAACGCACAGTGTAGTACATAGTATATGAGTGAGTTGCACTGAAAAACTTAGAATATAAGAAACGCACAGTGTAGTACATAGTATATGAGTGAGTTGCACTGAAAAACTTAGAATATAAGAAACGCACAGTGTAGTACATAGTATATGAGTGAGTTGCACTGAAAAACTTAGAATATAAGAAACGCACAGTGTAGTACATAGTATATAAGTGAGTTGCACTGAAAAACTTAGAATATAAGAAACGCACAGTGTAGTACATAGTATATGAGTGAGTTGCACTGAAAAACTTAGAATATAAGAAACGCACAGTGTAGTACATAGTATATGAGTGAGTTGCACTGAAAAACTTAGAATATAAGAAACGCACAGTGTAGTACATAATATATGAGTGAGTTGCACTGAAAAACTTAGAATATAAGAAACCCACAGTGTAGTACATAGTATATGAGTGAGTTGCACTGAAAAACTTAGAATTTACTGAAAAACCCGCATTACAGGAAATGCACAGTGTAGTACATAGTATATGAGTGAGTTGCACTGAAAAACTTAGAATATAAGAAACTCACAGTGTAGTACATAGTATATGAGTGAGTTGCACTGAAAAACTTAGAATGTAAGAAACGCACAGTGTAGTACGTAGTATATGAGTGAGTTGCACTGAAAAACTTAGAATATAAGAAACGCACAGTATAGTATATAGTATCTGAATGAGTTGCACTGAAAAACTTAGAATTTACTGAAAAACCCGCATTACACGAAATGCACAGTGTAGTACATAGTATATGAGTTTGTTGCACTGAAAAACTTAGAATATAAGAAACGCACAGTGTAGTACATAATATATGAGTGAGTTGCACTGAAAAACTTAGAATATAAGAAACCCACAGTGTAGTACATAGTATATGAGTGAGTTGCACTGAAAAACTTAGAATATGAGAAACGCACAGTGTAGTACATAGTATATGAGTGAGTTGCACTGAAAAACTTAGAATATAAGAAACGCACAGTGTAGTACATAGTATATGAGTGAGTTGCACTGAAAAACTTAGAATTTACTGAAAAACCCGCATTACAGGAAATGCACAGTGTAGTACATAGTATATGAGTGAGTTGCACTGAAAAACTTAGAATATAAGAAACGCACAGTGTAGTACATAGTATATGAGTGAGTTGCACTGAAAAACTTAGAATATAAGAAACGCACAGTGTAGTACATAGTATATGAGTCAGTTGCACTGAAAAACTTAGAATATAAGAAACGCACAGTGTAGTACATAGTGTATGAGTGAGTTGCACTGAAAAACTTAGAATATAAGAAACGCACAGTGTAGTATATAGTATATGAGTGAGTTGCACTGAAAAACTTAGAATTTACTGAAAAACCCGCATTACACGAAATCCACAGTGTAGTACATAGTATATGAGTGAGTTGCACTGAAAAACTTAGAATATAAGAAACGCACAGTGTAGTACATAGTATATGAGTGAGTTGCACTGAAAAACTTAGAATATAAGAAATGCACAGTGTAGTACATAGTATATGAGTGAGTTGCACTGAAAAACTTAGAATATAAGAAACGCACAGTGTAGTACATAGTATATGAGTGAGTTGCACTGAAAAACTTAGAATATAAGAAACGCACAGTGTAGTACATAGTATATGAGTGAGTTGCACTGAAAAACTTAGAATATAAGAAACACACAGTGTAGTACATAGTATATGAGTGAGTTGCACTGAAAAACTTAGAATATAAGAAACGCACAGTGTAGTACATAGTATATGAGTGAGTTGCACTGAAAAACTTAGAATATAAGAAACGCACAGTGTAGTACATAGTATATGAGTGAGTTGCACTGAAAAACTTAGAATATAAGAAACGCACAGTGTAGTACATAGTATATGAGTGAGTTGCACTGAAAAACTTAGAATATAAGAAACGCACAGTGTAGTACATAGTATATGAGTGAGTTGCACTGAAAAACTTAGAATATAAGAAACGCACAGTATAGTACATAGTATATGAGTGAGTTGCACTGAAAAACTTAGAATATAAGAAACGCACAGTGTAGTACATAGTATATGAGTGAGTTGCACTGAAAAACTTAGAATATAAGAAACGCACAATATAGTACATAGTATATGAATGAGTTGCACTGAAAAACTTAGAATTTACTGAAAAACCCGCATTACACGAAATGCACAGTGTAGTACATAGTATATGAGTGAGTTGCACTGAAAAACTTAGAATATAAGAAACGCACAGTGTAGTACATAGTATATGAGTGAGTTGCACTGAAAAACTTAGAATATAAGAAACGCACAGTGTAGTACATAGTATATGAGTGAGTTGCACTGAAAAACTTAGAATATAAGAAACGCACAGTGTAGTACATAGTATATGAGTGAGTTGCACTGAAAAACTTAGAATATAAGAAACGCACAGTGTAGTACATAGTATATGAGTGAGTTGCACTGAAAAACTTAGAATATAAGAAACGCACAGTATAGTACATAGTATATGAGTGAGTTGCACTGAAAAACTTAGAATATAAGAAACGCACAGTGTAGTACATAGTATATGAGTGAGTTGCACTGAAAAACTTAGAATATAAGAAACGCACAATATAGGACATAGTATATGAATGAGTTGCACTGAAAAACTTAGAATTTACTGAAAAACCCGCATTACACGAAATGCACAGTGTAGTACATAGTATATGAGTGAGTTGCACTGAAAAACTTAGAATATAAGAAACGCACAGTGTAGTACATAGTATATGAGTGAGTTGCACTGAAAAACTTAGAATATAAGAAACGCACAGTGTAGTACATAGTATATGAGTGAGTTGCACTGAAAAACTTAGAATATAAGAAACGCACAGTGTAGTACATAGTATATGAGTGAGTTGCACTGAAAAACTTAGAATATAAGAAACGCACAGTGTAGTACATAGTATATGAGTGAGTTGCACTGAAAAACTTAGAATATAAGAAACGCACAGTGTAGTACATAGTATATGAGTGAGTTGCACTGAAAAACTTAGAATATAAGAAACGCACAGTGTAGTACATAGTATATGAGTGAGTTGCACTGAAAAACTTAGAATATAAGAAACGCACAGTGTAGTACATAGTATATGAGTGAGTTGCAATGAAAAACTTAGAATATAAGAAACGCACAGTGTAGTACATAGTATATGAGTGAGTTGCACTGAAAAACTTAGAATATAAGAAACGCACAGTGTAGTACATAGTATATGAGTGAGTTGCACTGAAAAACTTAGAATATAAGAAACGCACAGTGTAGTACATAGTATATGAGTGAGTTGCACTGAAAAACTTAGAATATAAGAAACGCACAGTGTAGTACATAGTATATGAGTGAGTTGCACTGAAAAACTTAGAATATAAGAAACGCACAGTGTAGTACATAGTATATGAGTGAGTTGCACTGAAAAACTTAGAATATAAGAAACGCACAGTGTAGTACATAATATATGAGTGAGTTGCACTGAAAAACTTAGAATATAAGAAACCCAAAGTGTAGTACATAGTATATGAGTGAGTTGCACTGAAAAACTTAGAATTTACTGAAAAACCCGCATTACAGGAAATGCACAGTGTAGTACATAGTATATGAGTGAGTTGCACTGAAAAACTTAGAATATAAGAAACTCACAGTGTAGTACATAGTATATGAGTGAGTTGCACTGAAAAACTTAGAATGTAAGAAACGCACAGTGTAGTACGTAGTATATGAGTGAGTTGCACTGAAAAACTTAGAATATAAGAAACGCACAGTATAGTATATAGTATCTGAATGAGTTGCACTGAAAAACTTAGAATTTACTGAAAAACCCGCATTACACGAAATGCACAGTGTAGTACATAGTATATGAGTTTGTTGCACTGAAAAACTTAGAATATAAGAAACGCACAGTGTAGTACATAATATATGAGTGAGTTGCACTGAAAAACTTAGAATATAAGAAACCCACAGTGTAGTACATAGTATATGAGTGAGTTGCACTGAAAAACTTAGAATATGAGAAACGCACAGTGTAGTACATAGTATATGAGTGAGTTGCACTGAAAAACTTAGAATATAAGAAACGCACAGTGTAGTACATAGTATATGAGTGAGTTGCACTGAAAAACTTAGAATTTACTGAAAAACCCGCATTACAGGAAATGCACAGTGTAGTACATAGTATATGAGTGAGTTGCACTGAAAAACTTAGAATATAAGAAACGCACAGTGTAGTACATAGTATATGAGTGAGTTGCACTGAAAAACTTAGAATATAAGAAACGCACAGTGTAGTACATAGTATATGAGTGAGTTGCACTGAAAAACTTAGAATTTACTGAAAAACCCGCATTACACGAAATCCACAGTGTAGTACATAGTATATGAGTGAGTTGCACTGAAAAACTTAGAATATAAGAAACGCACAGTGTAGTACATAGTATATGAGTGAGTTGCACTGAAAAACTTAGAATATAAGAAATGCACAGTGTAGTACATAGTATATGAGTGAGTTGCACTGAAAAACTTAGAATATAAGAAACGCACAGTGTAGTACATAGTATATGAGTGAGTTGCACTGAAAAACTTAGAATATAAGAAACGCACAGTGTAGTACATAGTATATGAGTGAGTTGCACTGAAAAACTTAGAATATAAGAAACGCACAGTGTAGTACATAGTATATGAGTGAGTTGCACTGAAAAACTTAGAATATAAGAAACACACAGTGTAGTACATAGTATATGAGTGAGTTGCACTGAAAAACTTAGAATATAAGAAACGCACAGTGTAGTACATAGTATATGAGTGAGTTGCACTGAAAAACTTAGAATATAAGAAACGCACAGTGTAGTACATAGTATATGAGTGAGTTGCACTGAAAAACTTAGAATATAAGAAACGCACAGTGTAGTACATAGTATATGAGTGAGTTGCACTGAAAAACTTAGAATATAAGAAACGCACAGTGTAGTACATAGTATATGAGTGAGTTGCACTGAAATACTTAGAATATAAGAAACGCACAGTATAGTACATAGTATATGAGTGAGTTGCACTGAAAAACTTAGAATATAAGAAACGCACAGTGTAGTACATAGTATATGAGTGAGTTGCACTGAAAAACTTAGAATATAAGAAACGCACAATATAGTACATAGTATATGAATGAGTTGCACTGAAAAACTTAGAATTTACTGAAAAACCCGCATTACACGAAATGCACAGTGTAGTACATAGTATATGAGTGAGTTGCACTGAAAAACTTAGAATATAAGAAACGCACAGTGTAGTACATAGTATATGAGTGAGTTGCACTGAAAAACTTAGAATATAAGAAACGCACAGTGTAGTACATAGTATATGAGTGAGTTGCACTGAAAAACTTAGAATATAAGAAACGCACAGTGTAGTACATAGTATATGAGTGAGTTGCACTGAAAAACTTAGAATATAAGAAACGCACAGTGTAGTACATAGTATATGAGTGAGTTGCACTGAAAAACTTAGAATATAAGAAACGCACAGTGTAGTACATAGTATATGAGTGAGTTGCACTGAAAAACTTAGAATATAAGAAACGCACAGTGTAGTACATAGTATATGAGTGAGTTGCACTGAAAAACTTAGAATATAAGAAACGCACAGTGTAGTACATAATATATGAGTGAGTTGCACTGAAAAACTTAGAATATAAGAAACCCACAGTGTAGTACATAGTATATGAGTGAGTTGCACTGAAAAACTTAGAATTTACTGAAAAACCCGCATTACAGGAAATGCACAGTGTAGTACATAGTATATGAGTGAGTTGCACTGAAAAACTTAGAATATAAGAAACTCACAGTGTAGTACATAGTATATGAGTGAGTTGCACTGAAAAACTTAGAATGTAAGAAACGCACAGTGTAGTACGTAGTATATGAGTGAGTTGCACTGAAAAACTTAGAATATAAGAAACGCACAGTATAGTATATAGTATCTGAATGAGTTGCACTGAAAAACTTAGAATTTACTGAAAAACCCGCATTACACGAAATGCACAGTGTAGTACATAGTATATGAGTTTGTTGCACTGAAAAACTTAGAATATAAGAAACGCACAGTGTAGTACATAATATATGAGTGAGTTGCACTGAAAAACTTAGAATATAAGAAACCCACAGTGTAGTACATAGTATATGAGTGAGTTGCACTGAAAAACTTAGAATATGAGAAACGCACAGTGTAGTACATAGTATATGAGTGAGTTGCACTGAAAAACTTAGAATATAAGAAACGCACAGTGTAGTACATAGTATATGAGTGAGTTGCACTGAAAAACTTAGAATTTACTGAAAAACCCGCATTACAGGAAATGCACAGTGTAGTACATAGTATATGAGTGAGTTGCACTGAAAAACTTAGAATATAAGAAACGCACAGTGTAGTACATAGTATATGAGTGAGTTGCACTGAAAATCTTAGAATATAAGAAACGCACAGTGTAGTACATAGTATATGAGTCAGTTGCACTGAAAAACTTAGAATATAAGAAACGCAAAGTGTAGTACATAGTGTATGAGTGAGTTGCACTGAAAAACTTAGAATATAAGAAACGCACAGTGTAGTACATAGTATATGAGTGAGTTGCACTGAAAAACTTAGAATTTACTGAAAAACCCGCATTACACGAAATCCACAGTGTAGTACATAGTATATTAGTGAGTTGCACTGAAAAACTTAGAATATAAGAAACGCACAGTGTAGTACATAGTATATGAGTGAGTTGCACTGAAAAACTTAGAATATAAGAAATGCACAGTGTAGTACATAGTATATGAGTGAGTTGCACTGAAAAACTTAGAATATAAGAAACGCACAGTGTAGTACATAGTATATGAGTGAGTTGCACTGAAAAACTTAGAATATAAGAAACGCACAGTGTAGTACATAGTATATGAGTGAGTTGCACTGAAAAACTTAGAATATAAGAAACGCACAGTGTAGTACATAGTATATGAGTGAGTTGCACTGAAAAACTTAGAATATAAGAAACGCACAGTGTAGTACATAGTATATGAGTGAGTTGCACTGAAAAACTTAGAATATAAGAAACGCACAGTGTAGTACATAGTATATGAGTGAGTTGCACTGAAAAACTTAGAATATAAGAAACGCACAGTGTAGTACATAGTATATGAGTGAGTTGCACTGAAAAACTTAGAATATAAGAAACGCACAGTGTAGTACATAATATATGAGTGAGTTGCACTGAAAAACTTAGAATATAAGAAACCCACAGTGTAGTACATAGTATATGAGTGAGTTGCACTGAAAAACTTAGAATATGAGAAACGCACAGTGTAGTACATAGTATATGAGTGAGTTGCACTGAAAAACTTAGAATATAAGAAACGCACAGTGTAGTACATAGTATATGAGTGAGTTGCACTGAAAAACTTAGAATTTACTGAAAAACCCGCATTACAGGAAGTGCACAGTGTAGTACATAGTATATGAGTGAGTTGCACTGAAAAACTTAGAATATAAGAAACGCACAGTGTAGTACATAGTATATGAGTGAGTTGCACTGAAAAACTTAGAATATAAGAAACGCACAGTGTAGTACATAGTATATGAGTGAGTTGCACTGAAAAACTTAGAATTTACTGAAAAACCCGCATTACACGAAATCCACAGTGTAGTACATAGTATATGAGTGAGTTGCACTGAAAAACTTAGAATATAAGAAACGCACAGTGTAGTACATAGTATATGAGTGAGTTGCACTGAAAAACTTAGAATATAAGAAATGCACAGTGTAGTACATAGTATATGAGTGAGTTGCACTGAAAAACTTAGAATATAAGAAACGCACAGTGTAGTACATAGTATATGAGTGAGTTGCACTGAAAAACTTAGAATATAAGAAACGCACAGTGTAGTACATAGTATATGAGTGAGTTGCACTGAAAAACTTAGAATATAAGAAACGCACAGTGTAGTACATAGTATATGAGTGAGTTGCACTGAAAAACTTAGAATATAAGAAACACACAGTGTAGTACATAGTATATGAGTGAGTTGCACTGAAAAACTTAGAATATAAGAAACGCACAGTGTAGTACATAGTATATGAGTGAGTTGCACTGAAAAACTTAGAATATAAGAAACGCACAGTGTAGTACATAGTATATGAGTGAGTTGCACTGAAAAACTTAGAATATAAGAAACGCACAATATAGTACATAGTATATGAATGAGTTGCACTGAAAAACTTAGAATTTACTGAAAAACCCGCATTACACGAAATGCACAGTGTAGTACATAGTATATGAGTGAGTTGCACTGAAAAACTTAGAATATAAGAAACGCACAGTGTAGTACATAGTATATGAGTGAGTTGCACTGAAAAACTTAGAATATAAGAAACGCACAGTGTAGTACATAGTATATGAGTGAGTTGCACTGAAAAACTTAGAATATAAGAAACGCACAGTGTAGTACATAGTATATGAGTGAGTTGCACTGAAAAACTTAGAATATAAGAAACGCACAGTGTAGTACATAGTATATGAGTGAGTTGCACTGAAAAACTTAGAATATAAGAAACGCACAGTGTAGTACATAGTATATGAGTGAGTTGCAATGAAAAACTTAGAATATAAGAAACGCACAGTGTAGTACATAGTATATGAGTGAGTTGCACTGAAAAACTTAGAATATAAGAAACGCACAGTGTAGTACATAGTATATGAGTGAGTTGCACTGAAAAACTTAGAATATAAGAAACGCACAGTGTAGTACATAGTATATGAGTGAGTTGCACTGAAAAACTTAGAATATAAGAAACGCACAGTGTAGTACATAGTATATGAGTGAGTTGCACTGAAAAACTTAGAATATAAGAAACGCACAGTGTAGTACATAGTATATGAGTGAGTTGCACTGAAAAACTTAGAATATAAGAAACGCACAGTGTAGTACATAATATATGAGTGAGTTGCACTGAAAAACTTAGAATATAAGAAACCCACAGTGTAGTACATAGTATATGAGTGAGTTGCACTGAAAAACTTAGAATTTACTGAAAAACCCGCATTACAGGAAATGCACAGTGTAGTACATAGTATATGAGTGAGTTGCACTGAAAAACTTAGAATATAAGAAACTCACAGTGTAGTACATAGTATATGAGTGAGTTGCACTGAAAAACTTAGAATGTAAGAAACGCACAGTGTAGTACGTAGTATATGAGTGAGTTGCACTGAAAAACTTAGAATATAAGAAACGCACAGTATAGTATATAGTATCTGAATGAGTTGCACTGAAAAACTTAGAATTTACTGAAAAACCCGCATTACACGAAATGCACAGTGTAGTACATAGTATATGAGTTTGTTGCACTGAAAAACTTAGAATATAAGAAACGCACAGTGTAGTACATAATATATGAGTGAGTTGCACTGAAAAACTTAGAATATAAGAAACCCACAGTGTAGTACATAGTATATGAGTGAGTTGCACTGAAAAACTTAGAATATGAGAAACGCACAGTGTAGTACATAGTATATGAGTGAGTTACACTGAAAAACTTAGAATATAAGAAACGCACAGTGTAGTACATAGTATATGAGTGAGTTGCACTGAAAAACTTAGAATTTACTGAAAAACCCGCATTACAGGAAATGCACAGTGTAGTACATAGTATATGAGTGAGTTGCACTGAAAAACTTAGAATATAAGAAACGCACAGTGTAGTACATAGTATATGAGTGAGTTGCACTGAAAAACTTAGAATATAAGAAACGCACAGTGTAGTACATAGTATATGAGTCAGTTGCACTGAAAAACTTAGAATATAAGAAACGCAAAGTGTAGTACATAGTGTATGAGTGAGTTGCACTGAAAAACTTAGAATATAAGAAACGCACAGTGTAGTACATAGTATATGAGTGAGTTGCACTGAAAAACTTAGAATTTACTGAAAAACCCGCATTACACGAAATCCACAGTGTAGTACATAGTATATTAGTGAGTTGCACTGAAAAACTTAGAATATAAGAAACGCACAGTGTAGTACATAGTATATGAGTGAGTTGCACTGAAAAACTTAGAATATAAGAAATGCACAGTGTAGTACATAGTATATGAGTGAGTTGCACTGAAAAACTTAGAATATAAGAAACGCACAGTGTAGTACATAGTATATGAGTGAGTTGCACTGAAAAACTTAGAATATAAGAAACGCACAGTGTAGTACATAGTATATGAGTGAGTTGCACTGAAAAACTTAGAATATAAGAAACGCACAGTGTAGTACATAGTATATGAGTGAGTTGCACTGAAAAACTTAGAATATAAGAAACGCACAGTGTAGTACATAGTATATGAGTGAGTTGCACTGAAAAACTTAGAATATAAGAAACGCACAGTGTAGTACATAGTATATGAGTGAGTTGCACTGAAAAACTTAGAATATAAGAAACGCACAGTGTAGTACATAGTATATGAGTGAGTTGCACTGAAAAACTTAGAATATAAGAAACGCACAGTGTAGTACATAGTATATGAGTGAGTTGCACTTAAAAACTTAGAATATAAGAAACGCACAGTGTAGTACATAGTATATGAGTGAGTTGCACTGAAAAACTTAGAATATAAGAAACGCACAGTGTAGTACATAGTATATGAGTGAGTTGCACTGAAAAACTTAGAATATAAGAAACGCACAATATAGTACATAGTATATGAATGAGTTGCACTGAAAAACTTAGAATTTACTGAAAAACCCGCATTACACGAAATGCACAGTGTAGTACATAGTATATGAGTGAGTTGCACTGAAAAACTTAGAATATAAGAAACGCACAGTGTAGTACATAGTATATGAGTGAGTTGCACTGAAAAACTTAGAATATAAGAAACGCACAGTGTAGTACATAGTATATGAGTGAGTTGCACTGAAAAACTTAGAATATAAGAAACGCACAGTGTAGTACATAGTATATGAGTGAGTTGCACTGAAAAACTTAGAATATAAGAAACGCACAGTGTAGTACATAGTATATGAGTGAGTTGCACTGAAAAACTTAGAATATAAGAAACGCACAGTGTAGTACATAGTATATGAGTGAGTTGCACTGAAAAACTTAGAATATAAGAAACGCACAGTGTAGTACATAGTATATGAGTGAGTTGCACTGAAAAACTTAGAATATAAGAAACGCACAGTGTAGTACATAGTATATGAGTGAGTTGCACTGAAAAACTTAGAATATAAGAAACGCACAGTGTAGTACATAGTATATGAGTGAGTTGCACTGAAAAACTTAGAATATAAGAAACGCACAGTGTAGTACATAGTATATGAGTGAGTTGCACTGAAAAACTTAGAATATAAGAAACGCACAGTGTAGTACATAGTATATGAGTGAGTTGCACTGAAAAACATAGAATATAAAAAACGAACAGTGTAGTACATAGTATATGAGTGAGTTGCACTGAAAAACTTAGAATATAAGAAACGCACAGTGTAGTACATAGTATATGAGTGAGTTGCACTGAAAAACTTAGAATATAAGAAACGCACAGTGTAGTACATAGTATATGAGTGAGTTGCACTGAAAAAATTAGAATTTACTGAAAAACCCGCATTACACGAAATGCACAGTGTAGTACATAGTATATGAGTGAGTTGCACTGAAAAACTTAGAATATAAGAAACGCACAGTGTAGTACATAGTATATGAGTGAGTTGCACTGAAAAACTTAGAATATAAGAAATGCACAGTGTAGTACATAGTATATGAGTGAGTTGCACTGAAAAACTTAGAATATAAGAAACGCACAGTGTAGTACATAGTATATGAGTGAGTTGCACTGAAAAACTTAGAATATAAGAAACGCACAGTGTAGTACATAGTATATGAGTGAGTTGCACTGAAAAACTTAGAATATAAGAAACGCACAGTGTAGTACATAGTATATGAGTGAGTTGCACTGAAAAACTTAGAATATAAGAAACGCACAGTGTAGTACATAGTATATAAGTGAGTTGCACTGAAAAACTTAGAATATAAGAAACGCACAGTGTAGTACATAGTATATGAGTGAGTTGCACTGAAAAACTTAGAATATAAGAAACGCACAGTGTAGTACATAGTATATGAGTGAGTTGCACTGAAAAACTTAGAATATAAGAAACGCACAGTGTAGTACATAATATATGAGTGAGTTGCACTGAAAAACTTAGAATATAAGAAACCCACAGTGTAGTACATAGTATATGAGTGAGTTGCACTGAAAAACTTAGAATTTACTGAAAAACCCGCATTACAGGAAATGCACAGTGTAGTACATAGTATATGAGTGAGTTGCACTGAAAAACTTAGAATATAAGAAACTCACAGTGTAGTACATAGTATATGAGTGAGTTGCACTGAAAAACTTAGAATGTAAGAAACGCACAGTGTAGTACGTAGTATATGAGTGAGTTGCACTGAAAAACTTAGAATATAAGAAACGCACAGTATAGTATATAGTATCTGAATGAGTTGCACTGAAAAACTTAGAATTTACTGAAAAACCCGCATTACACGAAATGCACAGTGTAGTACATAGTATATGAGTTTGTTGCACTGAAAAACTTAGAATATAAGAAACGCACAGTGTAGTACATAATATATGAGTGAGTTGCACTGAAAAACTTAGAATATAAGAAACCCACAGTGTAGTACATAGTATATGTGTGAGTTGCACTGAAAAACTTAGAATATGAGAAACGCACAGTGTAGTACATAGTATATGAGTGAGTTGCACTGAAAAACTTAGAATATAAGAAACGCACAGTGTAGTACATAGTATATGAGTGAGTTGCACTGAAAAACTTAGAATTTACTGAAAAACCCAATTACAGGAAATGCACAGTGTAGTACATAGTATATGAGTGAGTTGCACTGAAAAACTTAGAATATAAGAAACGCACAGTGTAGTACATAGTATATGAGTGAGTTGCACTGAAAAACTTAGAATATAAGAAACGCACAGTGTAGTACATAGTATATGAGTCAGTTGCACTGAAAAACTTAGAATATAAGAAACGCACAGTGTAGTACATAGTGTATGAGTGAGTTGCACTGAAAAACTTAGAATATAAGAAACGCACAGTGTAGTACATAGTATATGAGTGAGTTGCACTGAAAAACTTAGAATTTACTGAAAAACCCGCATTACACGAAATCCACAGTGTAGTACATAGTATATGAGTGAGTTGCACTGAAAAACTTAGAATATAAGAAACGCACAGTGTAGTACATAGTATATGAGTGAGTTGCACTGAAAAACTTAGAATATAAGAAATGCACAGTGTAGTACATAGTATATGAGTGAGTTGCACTGAAAAACTTAGAATATAAGAAACGCACAGTGTAGTACATAGTATATGAGTGAGTTGCACTGAAAAACTTAGAATATAAGAAACGCACAGTGTAGTACATAGTATATGAGTGAGTTGCACTGAAAAACTTAGAATATAAGAAACGCACAGTGTAGTACATAGTATATGAGTGAGTTGCACTGAAAAACTTAGAATATAAGAAACGCACAGTGTAGTACATAGTATATGAGTGAGTTGCACTGAAAAACTTAGAATATAAGAAACGCACAGTGTAGTACATAGTATATGAGTGAGTTGCACTGAAAAACTTAGAATATAAGAAACGCACAGTGTAGTACATAGTATATGAGTGAGTTGCACTGAAAAACTTAGAATATAAGAAACGCACAGTGTAGTACATAGTATATGAGTGAGTTGCATTGAAAAACTTAGAATATAAGAAACGCACAGTGTAGTACATAGTATATGAGTGAGTTGCACTGAAAAACTTAGAATATAAGAAACGCACAGTATAGTACATAGTATATGAGTGAGTTGCACTGAAAAACTTAGAATATAAGAAACGCACAGTGTAGTACATAGTATATGAGTGAGTTGCACTGAAAAACTTAGAATATAAGAAACGCACAATATAGTACATAGTATATGAATGAGTTGCACTGAAAAACTTAGAATTTACTGAAAAACCCGCATTACACGAAATGCACAGTGTAGTACATAGTATATGAGTGAGTTGCACTGAAAAACTTAGAATATAAGAAACGCACAGTGTAGTACATAGTATATGAGTGAGTTGCACTGAAAAACTTAGAATATAAGAAACGCACAGTGTAGTACATAGTATATGAGTGAGTTGCACTGAAAAACTTAGAATATAAGAAACGCACAGTGTAGTACATAGTATATGAGTGAGTTGCACTGAAAAACTTAGAATATAAGAAACGCACAGTGTAGTACATAGTATATGAGTGAGTTGCACTGAAAAACTTAGAATATAAGAAACGCACAGTGTAGTACATAGTATATGAGTGAGTTGCACTGAAAAACTTAGAATATAAGAAACGCACAGTGTAGTACATAGTATATGAGTGAGTTGCACTGAAAAACTTAGAATATAAGAAACGCACAGTGTAGTACATAGTATATGAGTGAGTTGCACTGAAAAACTTAGAATATAAGAAACGCACAGTGTAGTACATAGTATATGAGTGAGTTGCACTGAAAAACTTAGAATATAAGAAACGCACAGTGTAGTACATAGTATATGAGTGAGTTGCACTGAAAAACTTAGAATATAAGAAACGCACAGTGTAGTACATAGTATATGAGTGAGTTGCAATGAAAAACTTAGAATATAAGAAACGCACAGTGTAGTACATAGTATATGAGTGAGTTGCACTGAAAAACTTAGAATATAAGAAACGCACAGTGTAGTACATAGTATATGAGTGAGTTGCACTGAAAAACTTAGAATATAAGAAACGCACAGTGTAGTACATAGTATATGAGTGAGTTGCACTGAAAAACTTAGAATATAAGAAACGCACAGTGTAGTACATAGTATATGAGTGAGTTGCACTGAAAAACTTAGAATATAAGAAACGCACAGTGTAGTACATAGTATATGAGTGAGTTGCACTGAAAAACTTAGAATATAAGAAACGCACAGTGTAGTACATAGTATATGAGTGAGTTGCACTGAAAAACTTAGAATATAAGAAACGCACAGTGTAGTACATAATATATGAGTGAGTTGCACTGAAAAACTTAGAATATAAGAAACCCACAGTGTAGTACATAGTATATGAGTGAGTTGCACTGAAAAACTTAGAATATGAGAAACGCACAGTGTAGTACATAGTATATGAGTGAGTTGCACTGAAAAACTTAGAATATAAGAAACGCACAGTGTAGTACATAGTATATGAGTGAGTTGCACTGAAAAACTTAGAATTTACTGAAAAACCCGCATTACAGGAAATGCACAGTGTAGTACATAGTATATGAGTGAGTTGCACTGAAAAACTTAGAATATAAGAAACGCACAGTGTAGTACATAGTATATGAGTGAGTTGCACTGAAAAACTTAGAATATAAGAAACGCACAGTGTAGTACATAGTATATGAGTCAGTTGCACTGAAAAACTTAGAATATAAGAAACGCAAAGTGTAGTACATAGTGTATGAGTGAGTTGCACTGAAAAACTTAGAATATAAGAAACGCACAGTGTAGTACATAATATATGAGTGAGTTGCACTGAAAAACTTAGAATATAAGAAACCCACAGTGTAGTACATAGTATATGAGTGAGTTGCACTGAAAAACTTAGAATTTACTGAAAAACCCGCATTACAGGAAATGCACAGTGTAGTACATAGTATATGAGTGAGTTGCACTGAAAAACTTAGAATATAAGAAACTCACAGTGTAGTACATAGTATATGAGTGAGTTGCACTGAAAAACTTAGAATGTAAGAAACGCACAGTGTAGTACGTAGTATATGAGTGAGTTGCACTGAAAAACTTAGAATATAAGAAACGCACAGTATAGTATATAGTATCTGAATGAGTTGCACTGAAAAACTTAGAATTTACTGAAAAACCCGCATTACACGAAATGCACAGTGTAGTACATAGTATATGAGTTTGTTGCACTGAAAAACTTAGAATATAAGAAACGCACAGTGTAGTACATAATATATGAGTGAGTTGCACTGAAAAACTTAGAATATAAGAAACCCACAGTGTAGTACATAGTATATGTGTGAGTTGCACTGAAAAACTTAGAATATGAGAAACGCACAGTGTAGTACATAGTATATGAGTGAGTTGCACTGAAAAACTTAGAATATAAGAAACGCACAGTGTAGTACATAGTATATGAGTGAGTTGCACTGAAAAACTTAGAATTTACTGAAAAACCCAATTACAGGAAATGCACAGTGTAGTACATAGTATATGAGTGAGTTGCACTGAAAAACTTAGAATATAAGAAACGCACAGTGTAGTACATAGTATATGAGTGAGTTGCACTGAAAAACTTAGAATATAAGAAACGCACAGTGTAGTACATAGTATATGAGTCAGTTGCACTGAAAAACTTAGAATATAAGAAACGCACAGTGTAGTACATAGTGTATGAGTGAGTTGCACTGAAAAACTTAGAATATAAGAAACGCACAGTGTAGTACATAGTATATGAGTGAGTTGCACTGAAAAACTTAGAATTTACTGAAAAACCCGCATTACACGAAATCCACAGTGTAGTACATAGTATATGAGTGAGTTGCACTGAAAAACTTAGAATATAAGAAACGCACAGTGTAGTACATAGTATATGAGTGAGTTGCACTGAAAAACTTAGAATATAAGAAATGCACAGTGTAGTACATAGTATATGAGTGAGTTGCACTGAAAAACTTAGAATATAAGAAACGCACAGTGTAGTACATAGTATATGAGTGAGTTGCACTGAAAAACTTAGAATATAAGAAACGCACAGTGTAGTACATAGTATATGAGTGAGTTGCACTGAAAAACTTAGAATATAAGAAACGCACAGTGTAGTACATAGTATATGAGTGAGTTGCACTGAAAAACTTAGAATATAAGAAACGCACAGTGTAGTACATAGTATATGAGTGAGTTGCACTGAAAAACTTAGAATATAAGAAACGCACAGTGTAGTACATAGTATATGAGTGAGTTGCACTGAAAAACTTAGAATATAAGAAACGCACAGTGTAGTACATAGTATATGAGTGAGTTGCACTGAAAAACTTAGAATATAAGAAACGCACAGTGTAGTACATAGTATATGAGTGAGTTGCATTGAAAAACTTAGAATATAAGAAACGCACAGTGTAGTACATAGTATATGAGTGAGTTGCACTGAAAAACTTAGAATATAAGAAACGCACAGTATAGTACATAGTATATGAGTGAGTTGCACTGAAAAACTTAGAATATAAGAAACGCACAGTGTAGTACATAGTATATGAGTGAGTTGCACTGAAAAACTTAGAATATAAGAAACGCACAATATAGTACATAGTATATGAATGAGTTGCACTGAAAAACTTAGAATTTACTGAAAAACCCGCATTACACGAAATGCACAGTGTAGTACATAGTATATGAGTGAGTTGCACTGAAAAACTTAGAATATAAGAAACGCACAGTGTAGTACATAGTATATGAGTGAGTTGCACTGAAAAACTTAGAATATAAGAAACGCACAGTGTAGTACATAGTATATGAGTGAGTTGCACTGAAAAACTTAGAATATAAGAAACGCACAGTGTAGTACATAGTATATGAGTGAGTTGCACTGAAAAACTTAGAATATAAGAAACGCACAGTGTAGTACATAGTATATGAGTGAGTTGCACTGAAAAACTTAGAATATAAGAAACGCACAGTGTAGTACATAGTATATGAGTGAGTTGCACTGAAAAACTTAGAATATAAGA
The DNA here is from genome assembly GCF_978045245.1 of Mus caroli. Taxonomy (NCBI): domain Eukaryota; kingdom Metazoa; phylum Chordata; class Mammalia; order Rodentia; family Muridae; genus Mus; species Mus caroli. The sequence goes on along the minus strand of NW_028227290.1, from coordinate 1,726,640 downwards.
AACGCACAGTGTAGTACATAGTATATGAGTGAGTTGCACTGAAAAACTTAGAATATAAGAAACGCACAGTGTAGTACATAGTATATGAGTGAGTTGCACTGAAAAACTTAGAATATAAGAAACGCACAGTGTAGTACATAGTATATGAGTGAGTTGCACTGAAAAACTTAGAATATAAGAAACGCACAGTGTAGTACATAGTATATGAGTGAGTTGCACTGAAAAACTTAGAATATAAGAAACGCACAGTGTAGTACATAGTATATGAGTGAGTTGCAATGAAAAACTTAGAATATAAGAAACGCACAGTGTAGTACATAGTATATGAGTGAGTTGCACTGAAAAACTTAGAATATAAGAAACGCACAGTGTAGTACATAGTATATGAGTGAGTTGCACTGAAAAACTTAGAATATAAGAAACGCACAGTGTAGTACATAGTATATGAGTGAGTTGCACTGAAAAACTTAGAATATAAGAAACGCACAGTGTAGTACATAGTATATGAGTGAGTTGCACTGAAAAACTTAGAATATAAGAAACGCACAGTGTAGTACATAGTATATGAGTGAGTTGCACTGAAAAACTTAGAATATAAGAAACGCACAGTGTAGTACATAGTATATGAGTGAGTTGCACTGAAAAACTTAGAATATAAGAAACGCACAGTGTAGTACATAATATATGAGTGAGTTGCACTGAAAAACTTAGAATATAAGAAACCCACAGTGTAGTACATAGTATATGAGTGAGTTGCACTGAAAAACTTAGAATATGAGAAACGCACAGTGTAGTACATAGTATATGAGTGAGTTGCACTGAAAAACTTAGAATATAAGAAACGCACAGTGTAGTACATAGTATATGAGTGAGTTGCACTGAAAAACTTAGAATTTACTGAAAAACCCGCATTACAGGAAATGCACAGTGTAGTACATAGTATATGAGTGAGTTGCACTGAAAAACTTAGAATATAAGAAACGCACAGTGTAGTACATAGTATATGAGTGAGTTGCACTGAAAAACTTAGAATATAAGAAACGCACAGTGTAGTACATAGTATATGAGTCAGTTGCACTGAAAAACTTAGAATATAAGAAACGCAAAGTGTAGTACATAGTGTATGAGTGAGTTGCACTGAAAAACTTAGAATATAAGAAACGCACAGTGTAGTACATAGTATATGAGTGAGTTGCACTGAAAAACTTAGAATTTACTGAAAAACCCGCATTACACGAAATCCACAGTGTAGTACATAGTATATTAGTGAGTTGCACTGAAAAACTTAGAATATAAGAAACGCACAGTGTAGTACATAGTATATGAGTGAGTTGCACTGAAAAACTTAGAATATAAGAAATGCACAGTGTAGTACATAGTATATGAGTGAGTTGCACTGAAAAACTTAGAATATAAGAAACGCACAGTGTAGTACATAGTATATGAGTGAGTTGCACTGAAAAACTTAGAATATAAGAAACGCACAGTGTAGTACATAGTATATGAGTGAGTTGCACTGAAAAACTTAGAATATAAGAAACGCACAGTGTAGTACATAGTATATGAGTGAGTTGCACTGAAAAACTTAGAATATAAGAAACGCACAGTGTAGTACATAGTATATGAGTGAGTTGCACTGAAAAACTTAGAATATAAGAAACGCACAGTGTAGTACATAGTATATGAGTGAGTTGCACTGAAAAACTTAGAATATAAGAAACGCACAGTGTAGTACATAGTATATGAGTGAGTTGCACTGAAAAACTTAGAATATAAGAAACGCACAGTGTAGTACATAGTATATGAGTGAGTTGCACTTAAAAACTTAGAATATAAGAAACGCACAGTGTAGTACATAGTATATGAGTGAGTTGCACTGAAAAACTTAGAATATAAGAAACGCACAGTGTAGTACATAGTATATGAGTGAGTTGCACTGAAAAACTTAGAATATAAGAAACGCACAATATAGTACATAGTATATGAATGAGTTGCACTGAAAAACTTAGAATTTACTGAAAAACCCGCATTACACGAAATGCACAGTGTAGTACATAGTATATGAGTGAGTTGCACTGAAAAACTTAGAATATAAGAAACGCACAGTGTAGTACATAGTATATGAGTGAGTTGCACTGAAAAACTTAGAATATAAGAAACGCACAGTGTAGTACATAGTATATGAGTGAGTTGCACTGAAAAACTTAGAATATAAGAAACGCACAGTGTAGTACATAGTATATGAGTGAGTTGCACTGAAAAACTTAGAATATAAGAAACGCACAGTGTAGTACATAGTATATGAGTGAGTTGCACTGAAAAACTTAGAATATAAGAAACGCACAGTGTAGTACATAGTATATGAGTGAGTTGCACTGAAAAACTTAGAATATAAGAAACGCACAGTGTAGTACATAGTATATGAGTGAGTTGCACTGAAAAACTTAGAATATAAGAAACGCACAGTGTAGTACATAGTATATGAGTGAGTTGCACTGAAAAACATAGAATATAAAAAACGAACAGTGTAGTACATAGTATATGAGTGAGTTGCACTGAAAAACTTAGAATATAAGAAACGCACAGTGTAGTACATAGTATATGAGTGAGTTGCACTGAAAAACTTAGAA